>NC_028360.1:10356765-10375229 GCF_000741045.1 Vigna radiata var. radiata
GTGGAGTTGCTGACATCAAAATTGATGAGTGCATGAGAAACTTCTCTGGGAATGTTATTTCAAGAGCATGCTTTGGAAGCAATTATACCAAGAGTGAAGAGATTTTCTTGAGATTNGTAGCTCTCCAAGAGTTATTGTCCTGGAAAAATATGTTAAGATTTATCCCTGGCATGAGGTGCAATACAGTTTTTCCTTATGGCTCCTAAAATATTGTTATAATTGTTCTTTCCTTTTTTCAATTCAAGATTAATTACTTGTGCATGTTACAGCTACCTTCCAACAAAGACCAATAGAGAAATATGGACATTAGAAAAGGAGGTGAAAGAAATGATACTTCAGGTGGTGAAGGAAAGAAAGGAAACTACTTTTGAGAAGGACTTGCTACAAATGGTTCTTGAAAATGTTAAGGACAGTGAGCTAAGTAAAGAGGCCATTGACGATTTCATCGTTGATAACTGCAAGAATATATACTTGGCAGGCTATGAGACAACTGCAGTTTCTGCTACATGGTGCCTGATGCTGCTGGCCGCAAACCCAGATTGGCAAGATCGTGTTCGTGCTGAGGTGATAGAAATTTGCAGGGGTAGAATCCCAGATTTTAGTATGCTTGGTAAGATGAAGCAGGTAAGGATCCTTAGACAGCAGCATACACTGCAAAAACAAGTCATATACTTGTGGTTTTACATTGAGTTAACCTTCCCATTGATATATCCTTTAGCGTAACATAAATTGTTTTATACAAATNNTAACTACTCTACAAACTCATNATGCCTACACTAACAAATTCATATTCATTTCTGTTATACAAAGAAATAGCTGCTAGAAGTATGATGCCTAATTGTTTTTCATAGTGATATTACAGTGTAGCATGAAGCATAACTTGCATTTGTTGTGGCAGCTAGGAATGGTTATTCATGAAGCATTGCGGCTTTATCCTCCTGTGACTGTGGTGGCAAGAGAGGCCTTAAAGGACATGAAGTTTGGGAACCTTGATGTTCCAAAGGGGTTTAACCTTTGGATAATGGTAGTAAGTTTGTACACAAATCCTGATATATGGGGAGATGATGCCTACAAATTCAAGCCAGAAACGTGTACATGCCCTTTGGGGCTGGTCCACGAGTCTGTCTTGGACAGAACTTGGCTATTGTGGAACTTAAGATGATCATTGCTCTCATATTGTCCAAATTCACTTTCTCACTCTCTCCACGCTATGTTCATTCGCCCACTCTCANCTTGGCTATTGTGGAACTTAAGATGATCATTGCTCTCATATTGTCCAAATTCACTTTCTCACTCTCTCCACGCTATGTTCATTCGCCCACTCTCAGGTTGCTCATAGAGCCTCAGCATGGAGTCAATATCTTGGTCAAAAAACTATGAACTGTTCCTTCTACTACCAAGAGATTTAGCATTAAGTATATATATTTCATGTTATGATGCATGAAATCTTATAAAGAAAAAACAAGGCTTGTATTTATTTCACCAGTTTCCTATTTTCACTTGTGAAAGATAAGCAATAAAAGCATTTAACAGTTATCATTATGCACTCTGAAATTTCTTCCATAGTTTTACTCGACAGAAAACAGATTTGTAACATGCATTCTGAAATTTCTTCCATAGTTTTACTCAACAGACACACTTCAAAGCATTTACGCCAAAGAAATTATACATTGGTGTTTATACATAATACGATGATGAGTAATGGTGCTTAGTATTAGCGTCTAAGCCCTACTGTGCAAGAGAGCAAGAGAGAAAGAGAGAGGAATAGCGAATGGAAGAAAACGAGAGTTATCTTATTCATACAGAAAAATAGATATATATACATATCTGATACACGAAAGAATAACTGTATTTTGACAGTTAAAGTAGTTTAGCTTTTATATTTAACATCTCCTCTTAAAACTAAACTACTAAGAGATTTAACCCCAAGAGATTTTCTCAGAGTTTCGAACCTTTTTTGCCGCAACGCTTTGGTAAATACATCAGCGATCTGTTCATCACTGTTGCAGTGAACCAACTCCAATTTTCCTCAACTGACTTGGTCTCGCAGATAGTGAAACTTGTTGGTATCAAAGATAATTTTATTACTTAAAAAAACTTGAAAGTATTTGATACACACAAACCACTCTGTTTCTCACACACTCACAATATAATTNCTTGGCTATTGTGGAACTTAAGATGATCATTGCTCTCATATTGTCCAAATTCACTTTCTCACTCTCTCCACGCTATGTTCATTCGCCCACTCTCAAGTTGCTCCTAGAGCCTCAGCATGGAGTCAATATCTTGGTCAAAAAACTATGAACTGTTCCTTCTCACTAGCAGTTCTGCTAAGAGATTTAGCATTTTGGTGAAATAAGTTTTCTAAGTATAACGTGTTCATGTTATGATGCATGAAATCTTATTATGCAAAAATAATGCCGGTATTTTGTTTCACTAGTTTCCTATTTCAACTTATAGAAGAAAAGCAATAAAAGCACTTATCATTATTCTTGTAGAACCTACAATTAATTAAGTCATAAATCAGTTGACAATTTCTTATATTCAATAAATGAAAAATCGGACTTCTCAACCAAAATTTTAGGCAAATAAAATAACGAATCCACGTCAATAAAAACATTTGTAAAGAAATCTTAAAACTTATTTTTGATATAATAATCTAAAAATATAAGGCAAATCAAATAACGAATTCACGTCAATAAAGATATTTGTAAAGAAACTTTAAAACTTATTCTTAGTATAATACTATAAAAATATAAGTGTCTCAATGTCATGTGCAATTAAAAAGATAATCTTTGCCTTCCAATATATATAAAGGAAAGCCATGAATGCATATCCAATTGGATTTTCGTCAAATTCATTGCGTTTTCGTCAAATTCGTAGAAAGAGGAACAAAATCTTTAGCTAAAGTAAAAGCACGAGAAGGTCAATTCCGAGTTCCAACAACCAAAGCCCTTTACTTTTCTTAAACAAATTTATAGAACCCTTTTTTTAAGAGGAAAAACCTTCCATGCACCCAAATGCTTTTAAGGCACATCAAACTTTTTACAAAGATCTTTGTGTATAAGAGGTTTATCCCATTTTGTTAAAAAGACACATTCACAAAAATGATTTTTGCACTCCTCTATATCAAGATAAACTTCTTTAGCTATATGCATCGAAATCATATTTTCTTTGATGCAATAAGGTAATTGGGACAAATAAGGTAAATTCGTCGGTAAAAATCCTGATCTGGATCATCCATTCTCCCTCTCCCTATCTTTCTTTATTTCATTTTTACCAATTCAAAATCTTTGTATGGTGAAGGAAAATGTTGGCTTTGGTCATTACAATGGACAAAATTATTTTTACCAATCGTTCTTCTTCTTTTTTTCTCGTCTTGAAACATTTTTTACAAAATCGTTACAGTGGAAAAAATTGGTGTTGCATAGTGGTGACAGTGCCTAAAGCATGAAAAGGGAAGAACAAAAGCGAGTTGCACAATGTGGCAACAACTGAAGCGTGAAAGGGGAAGAAAGGAGACATTGGAAGGTGGTGGCAGTGGTTGCAGAGAAGAAGGATGGAGGCGGCCTGATTGAACGGAGCATCGACCTTGCTAAACGGAGATGGAGACACTCTTGATTTGTAGCTACAGTGGAGTGGAAGAGAAGAAAAAGATGGAGTGCAAGATAGAGAACTACGAAAAAAAGCAACTTCCTCGAATAAATAAGGAACAAATGTGAGAAAGGGAGATATGTAACGCACCTTGCTCGCAGAAAGAGTGGAAAAATGGGCGGAAAAATTCCCGTTCATTTTACCGAAGGATTTTTTGTTGGTAATGTAAATTTCATTTATCTACATATTTACCGACGAAAAATCCGTCGGTAATTAAAATAAAGGGTGAGAAAATTCCCATCCATTTTATTGACAGATTTTTCCTTCGGTAATTAAAATAATGACGAGAAAATTCCTGTCCACTTTACTGACGGATTTTTCCTTCGGTAAATGCAAAATGCATTACCGACGAATTTATCGACAAAATTTTCCTTCGATAAATGCAAACTGCATTACCGACGAGTTGTTTCTATTTTCAGTAATTTTTCTTAAATAAATTTTTTACTTTTTTTTCTCAATTGAGTTTTTATTTTTGAAAAATTGAAACAATTAAGTTATTGTCCTTCCGTATTAACATCGTTAAAGAGGTGTCATGTAACTCGTGATTTTTTTGAAATTTGAAATTATTTTTTAATTTTTTTTAAAATAAAAAAGTTGTCATAGGTTACATCTTATTGCATTACTCTCAATTTGATTCCTGTATTTTTATTGTTTCAATTTGGTCCTTGTATTTTTATTGGTTAAAAACACTTAGGCGTCCCTGTTTTCGTAAGGTCTTCCCATTTTGGTCCCGTTCTTATAAACTTTCCCTATTGAGTCCTCAGAATTGCTAATTTGAAGCAATTCAGCCCCTGTCGTTAAAAATCACTAACGACTGTTTAAAAATTGATGACGTGGCATTATAAATGAATTTTATATTAAAAATTATTAATGAATATAGATTTTAGAAGGGAAAAATGGGAACTTTCTTCTTCCTCCTCCGCAGAACCCGAGTTCATCTTCTTCCCAAATAACATCACTCAACAGTGTCCTCTAGCCCTGATTAAGATCTGACTCATCAAAATTAACAAGTTTAGAAAACCAGAAAATGGTACAGTGAATAAAAACACCAGCAAAGTGAAAACTTACACAGGAATCGCACGAAAGAAATCAGGGAACATGGTAAAAAACGATAGAGATCTATCTCAGATCCCAAAACCTTCCTACACCCATAAAATAGTCAAGGGCTAAAAAGCTATTCTCGTATTAAAATATAAAAGGATTTGCCAGCAAAAAAACCATTTTATCAAAAACTTCAGAACAAACAATTTCAGAGAAAATTCCAACTTCACCTGCAGATTAAAGTGTTTAAAAATAAAACAAAGTGGCAGCATTCAGAACCAGAAGGTATATAATAATCTTTTGGTTACAAAAGTGAAACAAAATTGGTTGAACGAAAAACATGTAAGTCAGAAAGTGGAAGAGAGACAATCATAGGGCTGAGATGAAATCAGAGCAGAAAGAATTTAGAATTTACCAAAGTCCAAAACTGGAGAACTGTTACTCTCTCTCTCTCTTTCTTTCTTCTTTCTCTCTCTTTCTTAATCCCTTCACACATCACACACTCCGCCTTCTCCTTCTGCAATAAATGCATTAAAAACAGTAAAACGAAGATATAGAACTGCGGTCACCGACTGATTTCTTGTTCCACTGTTTCGCTTTACAATAATAAATATATAAAAGAAGAACTCGGTGATTTGGATTTTGCGGAAGAAGAAGAAAAATGGGGTTGGTCTGAGAAGAAGATGAACTCGGTGAGTGGTGAGATGGTAGCCTTGGGTTCTACCAGCGGAGATGAGGGGCTGCTTCATCGAGAGAGAGACCCTTTGTGTTCTTCTGCGTTNTGGGATGCTTTCGGTGGATATTTTCTACAAGCTGACAACAATATTTGGTGCATTGCAAGACATGTGGGTTCCATTTGAATTTATCTCACAAAACTCCCCCATAAACTTAAATGGATTTTTTTTTTATCCTTCCTTCATGCCGATCAACTTCCTTAACTCTTGAAATAACTTTGTCGGTAATGGCTTTGTGAATATATCTGCAATCTGCTTTTTGCTTTCTACATGTTCAAGTTCAATGCTTCCTTCTTTCAATTTTTCACGGATGAAGTGAAAACGAACATCAATATGCTTGCTTCTCTCATGGTTTACTGGATTCTTTGATAACTCAATTGCCGATCTATTATCTACTCGGATCAACACCTTTTCTACTTGCATTATCTCCAGATTTTTCAGCAGATTTCTCAGCCATATTGCATGTCGAACACTTAANGATGCTGCCACATACTCAGCCTCACATGTGGATAGCGTCACGATTGGTTGCTTCTTTGATAGCCAAGTAAATGCAGTATCTCCCATGAAGAACACATAGCCAGTAGTGCTCTTCCTATCATCTATATCTCCACACCAATCACTGTCTGAATATCCACGAAGACGATAATGATCTGACTTGNTGTACAATAATCCAAAAGACATGGTTCCCTTTACATACCTTAGTATTCGCTTTAGTGCTTTCCAATGAGAATATCTTGGCTCCTCCATAAACCGGCTTGTGATTCCCACACTTAGCATTAGATCTGGCCTTGTGTTTGTTAAGTACCTTAGACTTCCAATTAAGCTGCGATACCTGCTTGCATCGACATGATCTCCATCTCCGTGTTTGGACAATTTTGTTCCAGGTTCCATAGGAGTAGAAACTGGATTGCACTTTATCATCTTCGCTTTCTTCAATATCTCCTCAGCATACTTCTTTTGAGACACAAAAATTCCTTTCGTGCCTTGATCCACCTCCAGGCCAAGAAAGTACTTCATAACACCAAGATCAGTCATCTCAAATTCTTTTTTCATCACCTTCTTAAACTCTGCGACCAACTCACTCCTGCTTCCCATGAAAATCAGATCATCTACGTATAGGGCAATGAGTAGCATATCTCCATTTTTCTTCTTTAGGTATAGAGCATGTTCATACGGACATTGCTCGTAACCATTCTTCTTGAAGTAGGTGTCAATTCTTTCATTCCAGGCTCGAGGAGCCTGTTTCAACCCATACAATGCTTTCTTTAATTTCAACACCTTTTTCTCTTCACCTCTTCTCATGTAACCGAGAGGTTGTTCCACATAGATCTCCTCTTTTAAAATTCCATTCAGAAATGCAGATTTCACATCCATCTGCTGTATCTTCCATCCATGTTGTGCTGCTAGAGAAAATAGCATTCGGATTGTCTCCATTCTTGTTACTGGAGCAAACACTTCATCATAGTCAATTCCTTTCTGTTGTTTGTAACCCTTCACCACCAGACGAGCTTTGTAACGTTCCACATCTCCATCTGCATTGATTTTCTTCTTGTATACCCATTTCAAGCCAATTGGTTGAGCTCCTATGGGCAGATCTGTCAGCTCCCATGTTTCATTCTTTTCAATTGAGCCAATTTCTTCATCCATTGCTTTCTTCCATCTATCATCGAGCACGGCTTCTTCAAATTTGACATCTTCTGCTCCTGCCAACAAACATATTATATGTACCTCATCAGTGGAGTTATAAATGTCTTGTAAGCTTCGAGATCTAGGTTGCATAGGTTCATCTTCTTCATCAGAATAATCATTGATTCTTTCAGTTATTGTTGAGTTCTCTCCTCCAGATTCTGTGTTCCATGTGGTCTTCTCCTTCATCTTATCCCAGCTCCATTCACTTTCCTCATCAACTTTGACATCTCGACTTACAACAACCTTTCCTGTAATTGGGTTATAAAGTTTATATGCTTTTGCTTTTTCATCGTACCCAATAAAAACATATCTCTTGCTTCTGTCTTCAAGTTTTGTTCTGTGCTGAGCTGGAACATGACCATAAGCTATGCTGCCGAAAATCCTGAAATGACTGACACTCGGCTTCTTCCCACTCCATGCTTCTTGTGGAGTCATCCCATCCAGTTTAGTATGTGGACACCTGTTTTGTACATAAACTGCACATTGTACTGCTTCTGCCCAGAACTTCTTTGGCATATTCTTCCCTTTAAGCATTGTGCGAACCATATCAAGAATGGTCCGATTCTTCCTTTCAGCAATACCATTCTGTTGTGGGGAGTATGGAGCTGTAAAGAATCGTTTTATTCCATGTTCTTCACAGTATTCTTTAAACTTTGTCGAAGTGAATTCACCTCCCCTGTCTGATCGGACAGCTTTTATCTGTTTACTGGTCTCCTTCTCCACCATTAGTCTGAACTTCTTAAATGCATCAAATGCTTCTGATTTCTCCTTTAAGAAATATACCCAAGTCTTCCGAGAGAAATCATCTATAAATGAAATAAAATATTTTTTACCACTGAATGAATCGGGAGAGATTGGTCCACACAGATCGGTGTGTATTAGACCGAGTTGTTCTTCTGCCCTGTATTCAGCTGACTTCGGAAACCCAGTCCTCGGATGTTTTCCGAGTACACACTCTTCACAGAACCTTTTTTCAAATTCTACTCCAGGTAGTCCGCGTACAAACTGTTTCTCTGATAGTTTGGCCAATCCCCCAAAGTTCAAGTGGCCAAATCGGAAATGCCATAACATGGCTTCATCCTTCACATCAAGCTTCAGACACTTGTTTTTCAGAATATTTAGCTCCAACTTATACATCCGATTTTTCTTCATCTCTACTCGTGCAATCAGACGACCACTTTTATCTTTCAAATACAGTACTCGATCTTCTATCAGGACTGAGTTGCCTTTCTCCATCATTTGACCCATGCTCAAAATATTACTTTTTAACTCGGGAACATAGTAGACATCTCTTATTTCTTCAATTCGTCCATCCTTTTGCAAGTGTCGGATTGTTCCGCACCCTTTTACAGCCACCTTGGAATCATCTCCAAATGAGACATGTCCGGTTTCAACCTTGATGAGTTCGTTGAACAAACTCTCATCTCCGCACATGTGGTTGCTTGCTCCTGTGTCTAAGTACCAAACCGAGTTGTTCGAACAGTTTGGCCGCTCAGCTTCTGGGTCCTTTAACATCAACAAGACGCCTATTTCTTCACCAGTTTCCTCGGTAAGCAGATTTGTTTCTTTTTTCTTTTCGGCCCGACAATATCTCGCTATGTGGCCTGGCTTCCCACAGTTGTAGCAATTTCCCGATCTGCACTCGTTTGAGTAGTGGCCGTTCTTACCACACTTAAAGCATTCCACTTCAGACTTGGATCGACCTCCTCGATTCCTTCCTTGACCACGACCACGCCAATTTTGTTGTCCGGTCTGTTCTATGACAGCTTCAGTGTTACCTTTGCCATATCTGCCTCGACCTCGGCCACCTCGTCCTCGACCTCCTCTTACTCTGCCTCCAGGACCCCGGTCTTGAGTGTTCCGAGTTCCTTTAAAGTCAAGCTGCACTTGTAGTGCTTGGTCAAGAGGTTCCTTCTTTTTTCTTCTCCTTTGTTCATGAGCCTCAAGTGATCCAGTGAGCTCTTCAACTGAGAGTGCTGACAAGTCCTTCGATTCCTCGATCGCGCAAACTATGCTTTCGAAATCATCTGTTAATGATCTCAAAATTTTCTCTACCACCCGGCTGGCTGGTAACTCTTCTCCGTTCTTGCGGATTTGATTTGCCACTGCTTCCACCCGGGATATATACTCGGTTACTCGTTCTTTCTCGTCCATTCTCAGACTTTCAAATTCGCCTCTAAGAGTCTGGAGCCTAACTTGTTTAACTCGGTTGTCTCCTTTATAAGTTTTCTCCAGAATCTGCCATGCTTCTTTTGAAGATTTAGCATTTACAATCTTCTCAAAGCCAGATTCGTCTACAGCTCGATACAGTATGTACAAAGCTGATTTATCCTTCACACGCGTTTTCTTCAGCGCAGCAAGTTGGGCAACCGTCTGCTCCTCGTCTTCTGCAGGTTCTTGGTACCCGTTCTCCACTACATCCCACACATCTTGGGATCCAAGAAGAGCTTTCATTTGGACACTCCAATTGTCAAAATTGACTTTCTTTGTTAACTGAGGAAGGGACACACTGTTTGCAAGGTTTGCCATTTCTCACCCTCTTTTACACTCAGACACTCAGACTCTCAGTGCTCTGATACCAATTTGTTGGTATCAAAGATAATTTTATTACTTAAAAAAACTTGAAAGTATTTGATACACACAAACCACTCTGTTTCTCACACACTCACAATATAATTNGCTTTACAATAATAAATATATAAAAGAAGAACTCGGTGATTTGGATTTTGCGGAAGAAGAAGAAAAATGGGGTTGGTCTGAGAAGAAGATGAACTCGGTGAGTGGTGAGATGGTAGCCTTGGGTTCTACCAGCGGAGATGAGGGGCTGCTTCATCGAGAGAGAGACCCTTTGTGTTCTTCTGCGTTGAGTAAAATGAGGTGAGGATGTGGAAACCCTAAAGGGGTTTCTGAGTTTCTGGGAACCACTGGGCCAAATCCAAAAGCAAGCAGAAAGTCTTTTTTTATTCCTATTTTGCCCTTCTAAAATTCTGATTAAAAGAATATTTATTAATAATTTTTAATATAAAATTTATTTATAATGCCACGTCATCAAATTTAAACGACCGTTAACGATTTTTAACGGTAGGGGTTGAATTGTTTCAAATTAGCAATTTTGAGGACTTAATTGGGAAAGTTTAAAAGAAGGGGACCAAACTGGGAGGACCGAACGAAAATAGGGACGCTTAAATGGTTTTAACCATTTTTATTTTATGTCAATTTAGTTCTAATTTTTTTTTAAATTAAACAATTTCATTTTTCCACAAATTCAAACAAAATTTAATTTGTATATAAACATATAAAAATATTATTTTAAAAAAATTGATATTTTTATTAAATATTTGTAACAAGATTAAGGTTATTTATATTTATTTTTAGTTGATTATATAAATGTTAATTATGCTTTTAAATATATTTATAAGAGTTAAAGAAAGAAATAATGAACTAATCAAGTAAAATTTCACTTTTTTAAAATAAAAAATTGGAAAAAATTATGTGAAAATCATAATTAATGTTGAATTTGTAAAGAAACAACTAAAGAAATGATTGATACTATTATGTTTTATGATAAAATGGTCTTTAATGTGATTCCAACCATAGTTTATTTTAGGTTTAATGTTTCGGTAGGTTTCTATTTTTGTCCAGAATTTCAAATAGGTTCCTTTTTTTTCGGCGTCTCAATTATGTCTCAATATTTTTTAAAATTGAATCAAATAGAGGCTTTCCGTCAAATTGAGAAGACGCCTTTAAGGAAGGTGTTACGTGGCATGCTGGTGGTGTCTTTTTAAATGATGTGACATTAAATGATATGTGTGAAGTGTATTTTTTTTTTAATTTTTAATTAAAAAATGGAGTGTAAAGAGGAGAAATAAAATTTAAATAAGGACGTCAAAAGTATCTAAATAATGTGCAACAGTCTTTGGATTGCCGATTCAAAATCATATTGATAGAAGAATATTGGGGTTTTGTATTAGGATTCTTGAAAGAAATTTTTTTTTTTGTTCGATTGGAAGCGTAAGGGTTGGTGGGAGAAGTTGGTTATGACATTAGGGTTCATGTAAGTTCAATCAATTTCACAAATTGGAGTATCAATTTAGGGATCTAGGGTTTTATTAATCGTTGACGTTGGCAGAGGGCCTCCATGAGGTGGTTGTTGGAGTCGTGGAATATTGTTTCACATGGTGTTCTCCTTAGAAGATGATGTGTTGTGTTGCTGTGATTTATTCCGTTGTTGCCGCTTGCCTCATTCGATTTCATTTGCCTTCAAGGAATGTTCTTTGTCTGGGTGATCTATAACTTTAGAATCAAATGACTCTTGGAGGGTGAATCACGGGTCCAATACCCCAATTTGTGTTTTTGACCTGGAACACACGAGGAATGGGAAAATTCAGTTGTAGCCCTTATGATGGGATGATTGCCCTTAAAATCATCTCTGTCGGTTGTTAAATCTAGCTTCCAAATATGAATTAAGCAGATTTATGCTATGTTGTATTTAAAACTAACATGTCTTAAGAAATGCACTACAGTCTTTTTGTTTAGTTCTAGTTAGATGTGTTTTTTTTATAGGCAAATACATTTCAGGGAAAATTATTCTAGCTTAATCGGAACGATTCTAAGTGCAACAGTGTCGTGTATTGTTGAGTGGGACATAAATGCTTGGAAGATAAAACGCAACAAGGATCTTCTTCTCATTCTTCTAACTATGAGTATCAACATATATAGTTAATGTACTAAGGAGGACGTCCGACCATCCCTTCGACGGATAAAGAGAAGGACGTTCGGTCACCTCTAGTGACGATTCCTGAGAACATCCAGCTACCCCTATTGACATTTCCTGGGAAGGACGTCCGGTCTCCCCTATCGACGTTTCCTGGGAAGGACGTCCGACTACTCTTGTCGACGATTCTTGATAAAGGACGCTCGGTCACACTAGAAAATGGCTAGATCAGTATTGGGTCATGGTTAGTGAACTAAATAGGATTAGAGACATCTGGGCCGGTATTGGGCCGTGATTAAAGAAAACTAATTATCGGTCCATCACAAAAACTATAAATAGAGGTCAAAGGTAACAGTAGGTAGGAACATTTAATACGCATTTATACTGCTTCAGTCCTTTCTTTCTCTCTATCTCTACAGTGGAATTGGAAACTGACTTGAGCATCAGAGCCCTTTTAACAGGTAGCCGACCGGTTGGAACTAGCAAGGGAGTGTGAGATATATTACTTTATTTTATATTTATCTTTTATCTTTTATCTTTAGTTAGTTTGTTATTATTTCTTATTTGTATTTTTGGTTTAACCCATATTTCTTCTATTATAAATAGAGAACCCTATGTGTGTATTTAACACAAGGGGATTAATTTCATATATAATTTTCACTATATTTAACATGAAAGAGTATTCCAAGGAGGAATATCTCGTGGTTGGTTATTGAATTGTAAAGTATGAATGTGGTCAAAGCATAGCTGGCGTTTATCCTGATATTCTGTGATTACGCATTCTTAAGTAGAGAGGAGTAACTCATGTGTGAGAATGGCAAGAGAACCTAGTCCATAAGGTTAACTTGGGCGAGGTATAACGGACTAATCTCGGATGGTAGCTGTTGAGGGCATCCCAGCTACTACACCATCCGGGTGCACAAACGTCGTAGTTACATAATTCATACAATCCAGATGAGTCAAGTCAATAGTCGGTCATTGCATTAATATTCATTTTTGGTTTGGTTTGAAATGTATGTATGATTGTTGTATGGTATAAATGAATTTGTTATGTTATTACGATTAATTAAATTACATAAGTTTACCCTACTTTTCTGTCTTGTTTATTTTGTCCGTTCGGTCATCCTTCTTGTTGCAATGATCATTCTGTGGCAATGATCATCTTGTGGATGTGAACAGAAGGAGACGAGTGCTCGCTGAAAGAAGCTTTGGAATGAAAGAATCTTGAAACATAGTTTAGGACCATTCGGTCAGTAGGATTAGCATTATCTTTTATAAAATCGTTCGGATTATATAAATTTTGTATAACCGTTTGGTATGAACTTAAATTTGAATCAACCTTATGTTTGATTGTAAAGTTTTTAAACTTTCCATAATAATAGGACATTTATAGATTTTATTAATTTCCATAACTGCCCTGTTATATTATTATATGTTAACTCCTTTATATAGCATTTGAATATATTTTAATAATGTTAAACTAATAATAATAAACATTCATTTCAATTATATCTAAACATTACCTAAAATAATTCCCTAAACCCATAATCAAGCACCAATTTAACTATTATAATACATTTTAATNTTTAAAATCTACATATAAAATTAATAAACTTTTCATTAATTTTCACATCACATCTATATATTAAACTTTAAATTATTTATTTAAATATAATGATAATTATTTAAAATAATAATAATAATAAAGAAAGAAAAAATATCACCCATTCAAGCCCACGGGTTTCAAACTATATTTTTAAATATCCACGTTTGTTAGGGTCTCAGTAGTTATATATATATGGAAAAAGTCTCTTTAACAACTCTTTTTTGACAACTTTTTGACAACGCATACGTGGCAGCTTATGATTGGTTCATTTCAAGTATTTTTTTAGAATAAATTCAAACAGATGAATGAAATGGTGACACGTGTTCTGTTGTCAAAAAAGTTGTCAAAAAGTGTTGTTAAAATATCATTGTCCTATATATATATATATATATATATATATAGAGAGAGAGACATGTCTTATATCAAACCCCAACACAACAGAGCTTGGATGTGACCATGCAGCTTCAATTTGATTCTCAGATTTTCATGTCTATTGTGTTTCTTTGTTTTGTTGGGTTGTTATGTTATTTGTATAGTTCTTTTGTGGAGAAGCCAAATAGGCTTCGTTCTAAGCTAACGAAGCAAGGTATCAGTGGCCCACCTTCAACTATTCTGCTTGGCAATATTTTGGAGTTACAGAAAGCTCGCTCTGCCACTTCAAAGTCGTCTTCTTCTTCTTCAAAAGTCCCTTCCTCTCACAACTGTGCTGCTCTTCTCCTTCCACTCTTTGATAAATGGACAAACGAATATGGTATACTGATCTGTACACTGATTTTCCAAATAGTTTGAGTCATTTGAGAATCACCATNCTTCAATTATCTTGTTTGAACAGGTCAAGTGTTCATGTTTTCTCTTGGAACCATTCAAATATTGTGNGTGAACCAACCNGACATAGTGAGAGAGGTNACTGTCTGCACATCCNTGGACTTGGGGAAGCCTGCATATCAACTGAAACACATAGGGCCTTTGNTGGGTCAAGGCATTTTAACTTCCAATGGGACTAAATGGGTTCATCAAAGAAAGATCATAGCTCCAGAACTATACATGGAAAAGGTTAAGGTATATATAAGGTTTTCTTTTTGTTGATATTCATATTGATACTTGATTTAATTGACTCTTAACTTGAAATAACTTTATTTGATGTGCTTCCAAGGGAATGATGAATATAATTAGCGAGTCTGCTGTATCTGTTGTAAATTTGTGGAGTAATAGAATAGAAGCAGAAGGTGGAGTTGCTGACATCAAAATTGACGAGTGCCTGAGAAACTTCTCTGGGAATGTTATTTCAAGAGCATGCTTTGGAAGCAATTACACCAAGAGTGAAGAGATTTTCTTGAAACTCACAGCTCTCCAAGAGTTACTGTCCTGGACAAATTTATTCAGACGAATCCCTGGCACGTGGTACAGTATTGTTTTTCCTTAGCATCATGAATATTTTTCTGATGTTGTCCTTTTCCATTTTCAATTTAAGAACAATTTATGCATGTGACAGCTACCTTCCAACAAAGACTAATAGAGAAATATGGACATTAGAAAAGGAGGTGAAAGAAATGATACTCCAGGTGGTGAAGGAAAGAAAGGAAACTACTTTTGAGAAGGACTTGCTGCAAATGNTTCTTGAAAATGTTAAGGACAGTGAGCTAAGTAAAGANGCCATTGACNATTTCATCGTTGATAACTGCAAGAATATATACTTGGCAGGCTATGAGACAACTGCAGTTTCTGCTACATGGTGCCTGATGCTGCTGGCCGCAAACCCAGATTGGCAAGATCGTGTTCGTGCTGAGGTGATAGAAATTTGCAGGGGTAGAATCCCAGATTTTAGTATGCTTGGTAAGATGAAGCAGGTAAGGATCCTTAGACAGCAGCACACACTGCAAAAACAAGTCATATACTTGTGGTTTTACATTGAGTTAACCTTCCCATTGATATATCCTTTAGCGTAACATAAATTGTTTTATACAAATATTAACTACTCTACAAACTCATAATGCCTACACTAACAAATTCATATTCATTTCTGTTATACAAAGAAATAGCTGCTAGAAGTATGATGCCTAATTGTTTTTCATAGTGATATTACAGTGTAGCATGAAGCATAACTTGCATTTGTTGTGGCAGCTAGGAATGGTTATTCATGAAGCATTGCGGCTTTATCCACCTGTGACTGTGGTGTCAAGAGCGGCCTTGAAGGACATGAAATTTGGGAATCTTGATGTTCCAAAGGGGTTTAACCTTTGGATAATGGTAGTAAGTTTGCACACAAATCCTGATATATGGGGAGATGATGCCTACAAATTCAAGCCAGAAAGATTTGCCAATGGAACCACAGGCTGTTGTAAGTTTCCACACGTGTACATGCCCTTTGGGGCTGGTCCACGAGTGTGTCTTGGACAGAACTTGGCTATTGTGGAACTTAAGATGATCATTGCTCTCATATTGTCCAAATTCACTTTCTCACTCTCTCCACGCTATGTTCATTCGCCCACTCTCAGGTTGCTCATAGAGCCTCAGCATGGAGTCAATATCTTGGTCAAAAAACTATGAACTGTTCCTTTTCAGTAGCAGTTCTGCTATGACATTTGGCATTTTGGTGAAATAAGTTTTCTAAGCATAATGTGTTCATGTTATGATGCATGAAATCTTATAATAATGCAAAAATAATGCCGGTATTTTGTTTCACTAGTTTCCTATTTCGACTTATAGAAGGAAAGCAATAAAAGCATTTATCATTGTTCTTGTAGAACCTAGAATTTGTTAACTCATAAATAATGACCAATTATTTGACAATTTCTTAACGAAGAAGGCAAATAAAATAACGAATCCACATCAATCAACACATTTTCAACACACTAGGTAACTTATCCAAAAATGGCTACAAATCACCACAAGTAAAATGGTCATTAGGCCATTGGGCCAATGGACCCATAATCGATGCCTATCCAACTAAGGCTCTATGGTTAGTAAAATACTCCTATAAATGTTATTTTAATAAAGTTTAACTTCACTTTTTGCATTAATCATACTTTGAATACAATCTCTGACTTAGAGTATTGTCTTAGGCATTGGATAATCTTATGTAGTCATCCGACCCGCTTATTCTATAGAGACTAGTACCGAGAGGATAAAGGAGGTTTGGAGGACGAGTATCAAGTAGTATGAGTTTATGAATTGTAATAAGCCTCTTTACAGAGTACCTTTGGCTTTGTAAGTACAATTGGTGCCCACCATAATTTGTCGGTACGAGATTCCGCACACCATAATCACGGATAATGGTTGGCAATTTATTGATAAGGAATTGGCTAAGTTCTACTCAGAACTTGATATCACGCGTATAATAAGCTCGGTGGAGCACCCTCAATGCAACGGGCAAGCTAAGGCTGCCAACAAGGTTATTCTAGTAAAGTTGAAGAAAAGGTTAGACTCAGCCATGGATAGATGGCCGAAAGAGTTAATAGAGGCATAATGGGCATACCAGTGCATGCCGCAGTCAACTACTAAGGAGACCCCTTCAGCTTGGTATATGACATGAACATCATGATTCCTATTGAGATTGGCAAACCATCCCTACGACGACAATAGTATGGCGAAGAGAACAACCGGGACTTCCTCGACAACAACCTCGACCTGATGGTGGAACGAAGAGAGAAAGCCTAGATACAGGGGACGACTACCAAGTAGAGAGCTTCACAGAGATACAAATCCAAGTTGCAGTTGAAAGCATTCAGTGTGGAAGACCTAGTGTGGACAATGACAAGCAGTGGAAGGAAGGTTGACGACAAGTTCTCAACCAATTAGTAAGGACCACTATGGGTACTTAGAGATGTTAGCAAAGGAGCTTATAAGTTAGAATACTTGTCGAGGCAACCGATTTCCAATATTTGAAATGTATCTCATTTAAAATTTTACTTCAGTCAAGAAATTGTTGAACAACTGAATGACATTATAACCCTAGATGTACTCTTTCCTACCTGGTCTTTTATACCTAAGGAGGGTTTTGGCCGAGAAGATTTTCACGAGGCACCTCATCAAATAAAACAAGGATTTATTTGGTAAAATCTTCTTTAAATTGTTAAGTTAAGATCATTTAAGCAAACCTTGTTTTGAATTTTCACATAATGTCTAAACGAAATAGTATTTAATCATTTAGGATAAAAGATAAGAAGCGCAAAAAGCCATATCTTAATTACCCTAAACGATACAAAAACGTCTAACTAGAATAATGTCAAGCGTATGTTTGACCGTCTAGGATAAGCGCTAAACGTTATAAGCTATTATAACATAGCGTTTATAATAAACAATGTCTAATGCAAGTTTAGAACAACACTAAACGCTATAACTTGTTTTTTCTAAACAACATAATGTTACTCAAATAGACAACGCTAAACAATAGTACTTATATTATGCCTAAACATTTAGGATCGTCTAACGTTTTAAAGCATGTACTTTCTTGTACTTCTTTGTCTGTTGTGTTGTGCTCTCTTTTTTTGTGTAGATTTCCACCTTTATAAAAAAGTTTGCTTAGAATCATACAATGTTAAAAGATAGAAAGATATTCAAGGAATGCTTCATACATGCTTTCTATTTGCTCTTTTTATACAAACAACACAGTTGCTCTACCAAGACACAACATAACTTCTAACTCTACCTTAAAAGATACACCTAGAAGAAAGTCAAAAACTTTGAGTAACGATTTTTTTTGAAAAAATCTATATAAAGAAGATTGCATGAAAAGAAGACAATAACTCCGTTATCAAGATTATTGTAATACCCTCACGTTGCTTCTCTATCTAAGCTATTTCTTTAAAAGACTTGTTTTCAAAATATTCATAATCTTCTCGAAGTGAGTAAAACTTTTACAACATATAAATAGTTCTTCCATATCCATTAATTCCAAGTATACCCATTCTCTTCAAAACAAAAATTTAACTCAACCTCTATTACAAAAATATAAAATATATATATATATATATATATATATATATATATATATATATATATATATATATATATATATATATATATA
>NC_028360.1:10377539-10385994 GCF_000741045.1 Vigna radiata var. radiata
TGGGATGCTTTCGGTGGATATTTTCTACAAGCTGACAACAATATTTGGTGCATTGCAAGACATGTGGGTTCCATTTGAATTTATCTCACAAAACTTAGTTTCAATATGTTTGTTCCTTCCATAAGCTACTGGATTCCTTGACAAGTTGATAGCTGACTTGTTGTCTACCATCAAACGTGTTGGCTTTACATGCTCAATCTTCAATTCACACAGGATGGCCTCTAGCCATGCACATTGGCAGGCAGTTCTACTGCAGAAACATATTCTGCTTCACAAGATAACAGAGCTACGACGTTTTGCTCCTTCGAACACCAAGATACAGACGCTCCCATCCACTTAAACAGATAACCGAAAGTGCTCTTTCTATCTATAAGATCACTGCTCTAATCTGCATCACATCATGCCTCTAAAACACCATGCATGCTCTCCGATTTTCTGGGAAAGAGAAGACCGAAATCTGCAGTTCCTTTCAAGTATCGCAAGATGTTCTTGGCAGCTGCTAGATGAGATTGTCTTGGGTCATGCATAAACCTGCTGACCCACCCAACACCAAAATTGATGTCAGGTCTGCTGTTGCATAAGTAACGAAGGGTACCAACGATCTGCTTGAACAAAGTTATATCCACTTTGGGTTCTTCTGGCTGATACGAAAGCTTTAGGTTCGCTATGACGGGATGGATGTGCAGTTGCAGCTACTCAGATTAAACCTTTCCAGAGTCTCCAGAACATACCTTTTCTGATGCATGAAGATTCCACTTTTGGTCTGCACGAATTCAAGTCCAAGGAAGTAGCTTAAGCTACCTAGCTCTGTCATTTCAAATTCATTCTTCATCTTCAACTTAAACTCTTCAATCTCCAGTGTAGAACTTCCAGTAATGAAAAAATCGTCAACATACAAACATACCAGCAGATGCCTTGCTGTGAAACCCCAGTTTGATGAGAACTGCATCAATGTACTTGTTCCATGCACGAGGTGCTTGACGAAGACCATAGAGAGGTTTATTCAACTTGTATACCTTCAGTTCTTGACCCTTCTTAACAAAGCCGAGTAGTTGTCTCACGAAAACCTCTTTTTCAAGTGGACCGTTTAGAAATGTCAGACTTAACGTCCATCTGAGTAATGCTTCAGCCATTAACGTTATTGAATTCGGCCCAACACTGTGTACTTGTTTCCAAAGCCCAATACATGTCTAGCCCGTGAAGTGATAAAACGAAAACAAAAGTGTCGTCGTGGCAGATGAGACGCGAAAGGAAAGATGAGAGGAAAAGATCGAGTAGCTTCCTCTGGAGACGAAGAAAGAGAAACGCAAGACAGTGGTCGGCGACGACAACAATCGGTATAGAAGAGAAAAATGAAGAGGACAACGAATAGAGTAAGAAAAACATTGTCTTTTCTATTATTTAGAGTATCTGTAAAATACATGTATTGTTTCTTCTTACACAAAGAGAAAAGGGAAGAACCCTATATATATATATATATATATATATATATATATATATATATAGGGTTCCGAGGAGATAAACGGAAAAATAGTAAACAAATAAAATGAGAAACAGTTAAAACCAACAATGTGAGAATCGTAAGATTCTCAACAGCCTCCCCTCAAGCTGGACAGTGTATATTGACCAGTCCAAGCTTGGGTAAAATAGACTTGAAGCTGACGCGATGCGGGAATTTGGTGAAGACGTCAGCCAGCTGTTCGTCGGATCGAATGGGGAGAAGATGCAGAAGACGCTCCTAGATTTTTTCACGAACAACGAGACAATCAAGCTCAATGTGCTTGGTCCGTTCGTGAAAGCTCTGATTGTGAGCTATGTGCTGTGCTGATTTATTGTCGCAGTATAGGACAGGAATCCCCGATTCTTCAATTTGTAAATCTTGTAGGAGATAATGGAGCCACTGTATTTCACATACAGTGGCAGCTAGAGCCCTGTACTCAGCTTCACTAGAGGATCTGGAAACAGTTCTCTGCTTCTTAGATTTCCAGGAAACGAGAGACGTCCCAAGGAAAATGCAAAATCCTGTAGTTGACCTTCTTGTGTTAGGGCATGTTGCCCAGTTGGAGTCGCTGAAGCCCTTCAAATGCATAGGAGAGTCAGTGGCGAAAAATGTAATCCCTCAGTAGGTGTGGACTTAATATACCTAAGAACATGTTGAACAACCCGATAATGATGAATAGTAGGAGATTGCATAAATTGGCTAAGTAAATTAATTGTAAAGCACAAGTCAGGTCTGGTATTAGTTAAGTATAGTAACTTCCCTATCAATCTTCTGTAAGGTCCTGGATCATCGAGATAGCTATCCAATCTGTACAGTGGGCTTGTGTCTCTTAGGAAAGGTGTAGAAGAAAGCTTACACCCCTGCATTCTTGTTTCCTCAAGTATGCATACTTCCTTTGACATAGGTGGATACCCTTTTTAGATCTAGCTACTTCCAACCCAAGGAAGTATTTGAGTTCTCCAAGATTCTTAATTTTAAATTTTGTGTGTAAAAGCTTCTTGATACAGTTGATTTCTTCCATAGAATTACCTGCCAACACAATGTCATCTACATACACAAGAAGAGCAGTAAAACTTGTAGGAGTTCTCTTAATGAACAATGAGTGGTCAGATTTGGATTGTTTATAATTGAAAGAAATCAAATAAGAGGATAATTTTTCAAACCATTGCCTACTAGCTTGCTTTAGGCCATATAGGGATTTAGTTAACTTGCAAACCTGTCCTTGTTTGTGAATATTCAGACCTGGAGGTGGTTGCATATAAACCTCTTCATTAAGATCCCCGTGAAGGAAAGTGTTATCTACATCTAATTGATGTAGAAACCAATTATTAGAAGCAGTAAGAGCTATTAGAAGCCTGACAGTAGTGAGCTTTGCCACAGGGGAAAAGGTATCAAGGTAGTCTATTCCCTTCTGTTGTGTATATCCCTTTGGAACCAGCCTGGCTTTATGCCTTTCAATACTACCATCAGTTCTATACTTAGTTTTATACACCCATTTACACCCTATAGGAGTTTTTCCTGGGGGCAACTGTGTTAGAATCCAAGTGTCATTTTCTTGTAAAGCTTTAATCTCTCTCTGCATAGCCTCTACCCATTCTTCCATGCCTTTTGCCTCATTGTAAGTTTGCGGTTCCTTACTTCCAGTGACAGCCATAGTGTACCTTAAATGTTTCTCTGACAGATTATCATAACATAATAGCTTAGAGATCGGATAAGGAGTTTTAAAATTGTTTTTCACAGATAATGATTGATTGACCTGATGAACATAGTCCTTTAGGTATTCAGGAGTCTTCCTAGGCCTTTCTGACCTCCTCTGTATGTGATTTTCTTCATTGTTCGCTGTGTTGTTACAGTTATTTCTGTCAATTGGGATCTGTTGCTCTTCTTCTTGATCAAGACCTTCTAATTCGTCATGTCTGTCTTCATTAGTGGAATGATGATCCTTTAAAAGATTATTAAGAGAATCAACTGTGTCCTCTTCAGTACTAGTGTCTTGCTTCCTGTCTTGCAAATTCTTATAAGGAAAAACATCTTCATGAAATATAACATTTCTACTTATGAAAAGTTTTTTGGTGTTTATGTCCAACACAATGTATCCTTTGACACCATGTTTATATCCTAGAAAAACTCCCTTCCTAGCTCTAGGATCTAATTTATTCCTGTTGTTTTCAAGGGTAGAAGCAAAACACAAGCATCCAAAAATTTTAAGATCTAAATAAGTGGGTGGAAGATTATAAAGCATATCATAAGGACTTTTATTACCAAGTATGGGGGAAGGCAACCTGTTTATGAGATAGACAGCATGTCCAATAGCATATGACCAATAGGCACTAGGTATATTAGAATGAAAAAGAAGACTGCGTGTTACATTCAATATTTGCTGATGTTTCCTTTCAACCACAGAATTTTGTTGTAGAGTCTCAACACAACTCCTTTGATGGTCTATTCCATGTATATTATAGAAATCCACACAATTAAACTCAGGTCCATTATCAGATCTAATGATTTTAACTACTTTATTAAATTGGGTTTTCACCTTGATGACAAAACTCTGTAATAATTCTCTAGTCTGCCCTTTATTATTCATTAGGAAAATCCATGTGTGCCTACTATAGTCATCAACTATGGTAAGAAAATATTTATGGCCATGAACAAAAATCATATTTAAAGGACCCCATATGTCACAATGAACAATCTCAAAGCATTCGGAGGTAATAGAGATACTATTTGAAAAAGGTAACTTGTGTTGTTTGGAATAATGACAAGTGTCACATACAATGTCAACACCTACTTTAACATAAGGAAACTTTTCACATATACGTTTTACAACATTTTGTCCTGGATGGCCCAGTCTATGGTGCCACAGATTAACATCAACATATCTAAAAGAGAAAACAGACTTTGAAATATATCTTTGATCAGGTTTAGGGAATTCTTGTAGGTAATAGAGTCTGTTCCAAGAGCTAGTACATCCAATCATCCTCAATGTACAATTCTCCCTTATCTGACAATTCTTAGAGGAAAAGATTAGATTGCAATTCAAGTCTTTAATAAGACTTTGTACATAAATCAAATTGAAGCAAAAATCAGGGATGTAGAGAACATTGAAAATGATAAAATCTTTAGTAAGTTGCACAGTTCCAGCATGTTTAGCAGTAAGTATAGTGTAATTAGGTAATCTGATAGAAATAGGTTTGATTTTGTAGAAAGCTACAAAATTAGTTTTATCATGTGTTACATGATCTGTAGCACCGGTGTCTATGATCCAAGAAGAGTTACCTTGTTTGTTCTCAGCATCATTGCTTTGAACCTGGTTGATTTTGTGAAAGGGTTCCCCAATTTTGTCTATCATTTTGAGTAGCTTTTGCATCTGTTCAGGTGTAAAGGGGTTAAAATTGTTACCATTATTTGTCTGTTGTGTCTTTTGAGCACCTTCTGTCTCGGTATTGATTTGGCAAGCATTGACAGAGTTCTAGTCACCCCTTTTGTCATCTTTCTTGTACCAAGGTGAATATCTATGCTTGGAATAGCACTCATCGATAGTATGGTTCATCTTATTACAATAGGAACATTGCTTCCCATAGTTGGGATTTCTTCCCCTTCCTCTGCCTTGACCACGGGTTCCAGTCACCTTTCCTTGATTTTTCCAGTTCTGATCAGATCTTCATTGATTGTTTCTGTCAGCAACATTTGCCAAAATTTTTGTCTCTGTAGAACCTAGTTTTTCCTGTCTTTCTTGCTGCATAATAAGCGAGAAGACACGGTTGATGTTGGGAAGAGGATCCATTAAGAGAATTTGCGTTCTCACAGTGTTGTAAGAATGATTCAATCCCTTCAAGAAGCAAATTACATGTTCTGCTTCTCTATACTTCAGGGAAATCTTGAATAGATCACAACTGCATTGAATCTTACATGTGCAAGTAGGTATCGGTCTCAAGGATTCCAGCTCCTCCCACAGGATCTTTAAGTCTGTGAAGAATTGACTGACTCCACGTTCTCCTTGCTTGATCGAATGTATGTCTTGTAACAAGTCAGAAATTTTGAAATAATCTCCCTTGGAGAATCTTTCTTTGAGCTCGTCCCATAATACCTTTGCCTCTTCAACGTAGATCACACTGGCAACAATATGTGGTGATAGAGTTTTTGTTATCCATGACAAGATCATCATGTTGCATCTTTCCCAGGCGTCATATGTAGTATCAGTTTTCTGGGGTCTCTTTATGGACTCGACTATGAACTTGACTTTATTCTTGGAAAGCAGAGCTCTCCTCATGCTTCTGCTCCAAGAAGAATAGTTATTTTCATCTAAAATTTGAGAAATCAAAGTCAGACTTGGGTTCTGTCCCGGGTGAAGGTAAAATGGACTTGCTGGATTACAAGATTGATCAGCTTGAGTGGCTGGTTTAGAAGTTTGATCTGATTGATCCATAATTGAGAAAAAGGCACCAAGAAACAAGCCCAAGAAACGACCAAGAACAACAACGATGGCAACGGAAGCAGAGCAGGTGCTAGACCAGTTTTGATGACATATTGAATTCGGCCCAACACTGTGCACTTATTTCCAAGGCCTAATACATGTTTAGCCTGTGAAGTGATAAAACGAAAGCAGAAGTGTCGTCGTGGCAGATGAGACGCGAAAGGAAAGGTGAGAGGAAAAAATCGCGTAGCTTCCTCTGGAGACGAAGAAAGAGAAACGCAAGACGGTGGTCGGCGACGTCCAAACGCGACGGCGACAACAATCGGTGTAGAAGAGAAATATGAAGAGAACAACGAATAGAGTAAGAAAAACATTGTCTTTTCTATTATTGAGAGTATCTGTAAAATACATGTATTGTTTCTTCTTACACAAAGGGAGAAGGGAAGAACCTTTTATATATATATATATATATATATATATATATATATATATATAGGGTTCCGAGGGGATAAACGGAAAAACGAGAAACAGTTAAAACCAACAATGTGAGAATCGTAAGATTCTCAACAGTTAGCTATAGCCACAACAAACCTCACCGTCTCAAGCTGCGCTACAGGTGCGAAAACATAATCAAAATCCACCCATGGTCTCTGCAGAAAACCCTTTGCAACCATCACCGCTTTCAGCTTTACAACACTACCATCCGGTTTAAATTGTCTTGAATACCCATTTTACCTCTATGGCTTGCTTATGCTTGGGCAGATCAACAATCTCCCACGTCTTGCTTCTCTCTATTAGTGACAATTCTTCCAACATGACATCCTTCCACTCTTTAATTTTGATGACTTGTTCCCAAGATATTGTTTCGGCATCGACAATATTTAATTCTAAGTTTAATATTTAATTCCATAAACATTTTATGCATTGTTGATGAAATAATGTGGTTATTTTTGTGTAGATCACATTCACAAAATCTACAATATTTGTTATTGAAATGTTAACTTAAAAAGAATATGAATATTAAAAAGAGAAAACATTCTATGTGAAAAAAGCAAGAAGTCTCCCTCCAACCAAAACACAACTAATGTTAGGAGTAAAGATGATATTAGTGGGGCATCTGATCCCTTACTTTCTTGAATAGTTATATGCTACGTAAAGTAAATCAGCTGTTGAAAAGCGCCTTGAAGTTAAAACTTCTCAAGTGGCCTTTGATTTTTGTATCACTAAAAAATTATTTTACAGTTGACGATGGTTTGCACAGCTGAGGAAATTCTCGAGTAGTTTTGGTCTCTTTTCTCTTGTAAAAAGATTGTGCCTCTCACACCTTTTCAAAATCTCCATAACCCTTTTGCATGATTGGTTTCCCTGTGGATGTGTAAGTATTATACACCATATTTAATCTAATTTTAGTATCACTATATCATTTATTTTGTTCTTAATTTTATTTGTTTAGAAACTAAGTGATTAAAATCAAGAAAATATAAATATTAGACTGTTATTTTTGAAGAATTATTTTTTAAATTATTTATATTTAGATATATATTTTAAGTATTATTAATTTGAATTTATTTTTATTTTTTGTAATTAATTTGAATTTCATTTAAAAATTCATAATTTTAAAAAAAATAATATTTGTCAGTATCAAAAAGTATTCAAAAGTTGAATAAATTTACAATTTCTTTATGTAATTATCCAATGAATAATGAGACGAATAACAAATATGATATTTTCATACAAATTAGATAATAGATAAATATTTCTGGACACGTTAGCCTTTCTGATTTCGACCATATAATATGAAACTCCAAAAATCCATACCTATCTTTGGAAAAAAGCAAGAAATCTCCCTCCAATCAAAGCATAAATAATTAAACACAACTAAACAAACAAATAAGTTTTCCAGAATTTATAATCTAATTACTTATAACTTAGTTGGATTGCATATATGTAATTCTTTTTATTTTTAAAATATAAATAATAATAATAAATATAAATTAATTTACATCGTTATAATAAAAATTATAAATAATAATAAATAATAATAATAATAATAATAAATTTGTAATATAATAATAACAATAAAAAAATGCGATTATGATATAAATAAATTTATATTTTAATAATAACAAATTGATAATATTAATAATAAATATTTTAAAATTATATATTCACAAATACATATCAAATTATATATTTAAAAATATTAAATGCCAAACAAAAAAGAAGTAAACGTGCCTACATCCTATATTGAAAAATACATTAACTTTTCATTACTTTTCTAACTACCATCATTATAACTCATCAATTCCCACTATATATATTTTCTCAATAGATTTATAACAATAACTTACATTCATTTTATTATTGTTTTAGTGTCTATATAACGTTATAACAATTATATGATAAGTATTACATTTGAACAATGTTTAATTTCTAATAATAATAAACATTCATTTCAATTATATCTAAACATTACCTAAAATAATTCCCTAAACCCATAATCAAGCACCAATTTAACTATTATAATACATTTTAAT
>NC_028360.1:10386173-10388198 GCF_000741045.1 Vigna radiata var. radiata
TTTGTTAACTCATAAATAATGACCAATTATTTGACAATTTCTTAACGAAGAAGGCAAATAAAATAACGAATCCACATCAATCAACACATTTTCAAATAAATCTTAAAATTTATCTTTAGTATAATAATCTAAAGATATAAGTGTCTCGATGTCATGTGCAATTGAGAAGATAGCCTTTGGCTTCCAATATATCTAAAGGAAGGTTATGAATGCATACCCAACATTGGGTTTTCATCAAATTCGTAGAAATAGGAACAAAATCTTTACAAAAGCAAAAACACGAAAAATGTGAAGAGGTCAATTTCAAGTTCCAAGAACCAAAGCTTTTCACATTTCTTCTTAAGAAGAAAAGACAAATTTATAAAACCCTTTTTTCAAGAGGAATAACCTTCCATGGACCTAAATGCTTTTAAGGCATATCAAGCTTTTTACAAAGATATTGGTGTGCAAGTGATTTATCCCTTTTGTTAACAAGACACATTTACAAAAATGATTTTTGCACTCTTCTAATCATCAAAATATTAATTTTATATATGTAGCTAATTGGAAAAAAAATGATTTTAGAAAATGTCGTAGAGAATTGGAAGACTTGATTTTAGATTTTCTTTTCATGCTATTAACGTTATGCTCGTGGAGAATTGAAAGACTTGATTGATTTTAGATTTTTTTTTCATGCTATTATAACTAGAGCCGTCAAAATGAGTCACAATCCGTGGGTCAATCCAACCCGTCAAGGGTTCGGGCCGGGTTGGGTTTGAAAAATAAAATCCATTTATATGCAGGTCAGATTTCAACCCGGCTAATTTAGACCTGGCTCATACGGGTTGAACCCGTGGTGAGCCGGGTTGGCCCACCAACCCACCTATCTAATTTTATTTTTTTAATTTATTATTTTATATATGAAACCCTACAAAATAAAATACTCTTTTAACTCACTATGTATACCAAAAAAGTAACATTTGCTCTCACAAATCACTCTCACGATTTACTTGCTCTCATATGATGGTGCTTTCACTCTCACTTCACTGAAATTCTTCAAGGAGCAAGTAAAACACCCTTCCTTTTTTCTTCTCTTTTCTCCACATTTTTGTTTTCTCACTCCTCTTTCTTCTTTTTTTTTTTTCAAAAATCCTATAATGACAAAAATAGGGTTTTGCGAATTTGTTTTTTGTTTTGGAGATTTGAAGACAGGGAATGATTTTTTTCATGTTCTCACATGCTTGTATCAGATTTTGTTCATTTTGTTTAAACAATTTAAGTATATATTATTTGAAGAAGTTCTTTTTGATATCTTTGAATTTGAGAAATTATGTTACAGATTAAACTATTAATTTTTTGTTATAAGAAACTTATTTGTATGTTTTTTGTGTTTGTTTTTGGATGACATTTGGATTATATTGTACTTTTTATTATTATTTTGAATTGTCTTTAACATAATATTTTTTGGGAGTGAAATTTGTTTAAATTTAAATTACAGAAAGTTTGTATTTTTTATTTTTTAAAAAAATGTAATTAAATGGGCTAGTGAGTCAACCCGTTTACCCACCAACCTGTGGTGAGTCGGACCAAGTTTTTATGCCTCGCTAATAAATGAGTCGAGTTGGGTTGGTTCACTAAGTGACCAACCCGTGGTGGGTCGGGCCGGGTCAGGCCGGATTACCCGTTTTGACAACTCTAATTATAACGTTATGGTGACAGAAAGCTCGAACATTGAGAAGTCAGTTTCAGGTACCGGAGTCAATTTTACATCTATACATGTATTCAGTTCATGACTTCTTAGTAGACCTGTCAAATAGGCCCTTATAATAGGCCTTGGCCCTAGCCCATGTGGGTTGGGGCCAAAAAAGCCCCTAGGACCAAAAAAGCCCACAGGGCTAAAAAGCCCCAAAGCCCTGTGGGTTAGGGCCAGCCCATGGGCTTTCTTTGTTACAAAAAAAAATTAAATATCCAACAATAAATTACATTTTTGCAGAGAAAATGAACATTTATGTTAAGTGTTATAACTTGGAAAATACATGTAAGCAT
>NC_028360.1:10391973-10408723 GCF_000741045.1 Vigna radiata var. radiata
AAAAAAAACGAAACAAAAATCATAACTAAATTATAGTAGAACTAACTTTAAAAATAATTGGTATGATACTGTTAGAATCAAATTCATGCTTCCAACAACATATCACTACAAAATTTGTCATTCATTCACATCACACAATAAAAATAAGAAATAAAACTAGCTCCCCTTACCTTTAGTGTAGGCAACCAAGCTTAAGAAGGCTAGAGATGTCCTGCGTCCTATGGAAACCCTTACGGTACCTATAGATCATCAATTTGATGATAGAATACAATTTTTAGAACCTAATAGAAGCTAAAAAAATTTGAGAAACGTGAAATGGGTCACATGCACCCAGATTTTGTTTCATATGATTAAAACCCTAGGTGAAAAGAAAGAAAGGGGTTTTTTTTTTCTTACCAATTGGGAAAACGAAAATTCAATCGGTAGAAAGGTTGCTCTTGAAACCTTGATCAGCTAGGTATCTTCTGTTCAACAAGCAAAGGATCAAGAATCTGAGTTTGAGATGGAAGGAGTGGTAAAGCATAGAAGAAAAGAGAGAGTGTTTGAAAGAAAAGAGGGAACTGTTCTTCAGAAACACAAATTAAATGTGGGTTTTAGAAGGTTAAGTATTTTTACTTTACTAATATTATTCAACCTATCCTATGCTGCCACATGTGCACACTATTTGTTATATTTTTATTTATTAGTTTTATTATTATTTATTTTATTATATTTTTTTTTTTAGGCCTTACAATTTTTGGAGGTGCAGGATGAAAGCTTGGAGGTGGAGGATGAAACACCCCTTCTTAAAATAGAGCTTTTTCAATAATGGGTTAGGACTGGCCTTGGAACCATGGGTTAAATTGACACTTCTACTTCTTAGGTTGAAGGGTCCTTGTTATCTACTATCTACTATGGTTTGTACTGTATGGACCATGTCTCGTTTCGTTGTCTTCAATGCTCTTTTTATATAGATTCTGCCTCTCACCTTTACAAAATCTCCATTACCCTTCAGCATGATGGTTTCGTTGTGGATGTGGATATGTGTAAGTATTATAAAGCATATTTAATCTAATTTTATTAACACTGTTATTATGTTTTTTATTTTAGGTTTAATCATGTTTATACTTTTCGTGATTTTTCTTAAATAGATTTTTTATTTTATTTATTTTATCTCAATTAAGTTTTTATTTTTGAAAAATTAAAATAATTAAGTTATTGTTTTTAGTTTCGCACTAACATGTTAAAGAAGTGTCATGTGTTAGCTTCTGATATTTTTAAAATTTTTTATTATTTTTTAAATATTTTTAATTTTTTTTTGATTTTTTTTAAAATAAAAAATTTATCACTACATCTCATTTTATTAGTCTCAATTTAATTTTTATATTTTTATTTAGTCCTTATATTTTTATTTTTTTGTCAATTTAGTTATAATTTTTTTAAAATTAAACAATTTTATTATTTCACAAATTCAAACAAAATTTAATTTGTATATAAATATATAATAATATGTTTTTGAAAAAAAATAATATTTTAACAATATTAAGGTTATTTATATTTATATTTAGTTAATTATATAAATGTTAATTATGTTTTAAAATATACTTATAAGAGTTCAAGAAAGAAACAATGAACAAATTAATGATGTAAAATTTCACTTTTTTTTAAAATAAAAAATTGGAAAAAATTATGTGAAAATCATAATTAATGCTAAATTTGTAAAGAAATAACTAAGGAAATGATAAAATAGTCATAATGCGACTCCAACCATAGTTTACTCTACTACATATTATTCTAATTGGATTTTAATTAGGAAATTTGAATACTATTCTATAAATATTTTTGACTGGTTATCTTTTTACATTGTTGATATATGAAATATAGTTTTACCTTAAAAATTAAGTCAAGATTAAATTAAATATAGTTTTTTATTTGAAAGGGTTTCATGAAAGCTGAACCACAAAATAATTTTAGAAGATTTAACTAAATCTATTTGTGTTAAGTAAATTTTTAGTGATGATGTATTATAATCTTGTGAACTAACTTTTATATTATAATGGTGATTTAACCCGTGTTTCAAAACCCTATAAACATTTATAATTCTAAGTTTATTGTTTAACTCCATAAACATTTCATGAAATATTGAGAAAATACTAAGACTATTTCTACATATATTACATTATGTTAACATTTATAATTTGTTGATTCATATTATTTGAGTTAAATTATTTTTAATTTTGTAAAAAAATTTAAAATAAGTTTTTTTTTATTTGTCTCAATTTAGTTTTTATTTTGAAAAATTTAATGTAATTAACTTATCAATTTAAATTTGTGTTTTAATTATTATCGAGTTGTCCATTAACTTTTATGTTTTAAATATTATTTATTTATTTTTTTCAATTTAATTTGAATCTTATTTAAAAATTCATAAATATTTATTTTAAAATATTCATAAGTATTGAATGGATACCCGTAAGTTGAAAAAAAATTACAGGTTTTTTTATCAAAACAATTAACAAATACTATATTTTCATGTAGATAAGGTAACCATAAATACCTCCGTCCATTATCATCTCTAATTCCAATCATGTAAATTAAGGAATACTAGAGGAAGTTACTAGTAGATATATTAAATGATATGGCTTGAGTCTTTTCACTCTTCAACAAAGTTACTGTTACTGTTCTACCAATGAAGTGATTTTTACCAACGAAGGGATTTCTAAGTATTACTACTTCTTTTGGTATAGATTGTTTCAAAATCTCCATAACCCTTTTGCATGATTGGTTTCCCTGTGGATGTATAAGTATTATACACCATATTTAATCTAATTTTAGTATCACTATATCATTTATTTTGTTCATAATTTTATTTGTTTGTTATTTGTTTAGAAACTAAGTGATTAAAATCAAGAAAATATAAATATTAGACTGTTATTTTTTGAAGAATTATTTTTTAAATTATTTATATTTAGATATATATTTTAGGTTAAATATATGTTTTAGTCCTTATATTTGTACCTCATTCTCAATTAGGTCCTCATGTTTTTTTTTTGTCCCAATTGCATCCTAATATTTGTAAATTTGAGGCAATAAAGCCCTCTCCGTTAACTAGCCACTGAAGCCGTTGGCATTGTGCTGATCTGTAACGGATATTTATTGTTTAATTTTAAATGAGTCCATTACGTGGCATTTTTTATTTAAAAAAATGATTTAAGTGACACGTGACACGTATATTTGTATCATATTTGTATAAAGTGTTTTTAGTTAAGTTGGGGATTAGGGATTTCACTGTGAGCTAGGGATTTGCTATTCGAAAGAGCGAAAATTAGGGATTGGTGTTCGAAATAAGAAGAAGTAGACGAAGACTATCATCACGTGGAGTACTTTGCACGAGGTTGAAAATTTACGTCAGTTAAGGTTAGTTCCATTTGTTCTGAGTTAGGGATTTTGATTTTGTTAGTGTATGTTTATAACATGTATGACCTATGTTCTTACTCTGTTGTTCTGTGAATGGGATCCTAGTTTGGTATGTTATTATATGATGGTCCCAAATTTTGCATGTTGAAATGTGTACTATACTACGGACATTGTGGTCCAAGAAAAAGAATTTCATTTATGAAATAGTATAGAAAAGTTGTTTGTCTCACTGTTTCCCACTCTGTCTCACTATTTCCCTACTGGGGATCTTAGTTTATTCCATTGTCCCCTTTATGTGTAACTGTTTACTAATTAGGGATTGTGATAATAAATTATTTCCCCCATTACGTACAAGTGTTTAAATCTTGTGCTTCATAGGTAAAATACCATGGCTGATGACCGTATTAAGGTTTTGGTCCACCATAGTGGCCATTTTGTTACACTAGATAATGGAAATTTATTATTTGATGGAGAGATAACAGAGTGGTCAGTCGATCCAGACCTTTGGAGCTATTTTGGAATATTAGCTTCAATTAAAGTCTTAGGTCACGTGGACATAAAAGAACTTTGGTACAGTTTAGGAGGTGCTTCAGTAGTGCCAGATAGGTTAGAATTATTGATTGATGATAGGGGTGTCGTGCATATGCTGAATATTGCAAGGTTAAATGATGTAGTTCATTTGTACGTGGTTCATAAGACCATGGAACCAGACATAATAGAAATGATTGATTGGGTTGATGGTGAGGTTGAGGCTGAAGTTGGAACTTAAATGAAAGAGGTTGAGGCTGAAGTTGGAACTTAAATGAAAGAGGTTGAGGCTGATTGTGATGGTGATGAAGTTGGTAAGGGTGATTGTGATGGTGATGAAGTTAGTATGGCTGATGTTGATGCTAATGAAGTTGGTAAAGGGTTGGATGAGGGTGATGTTGAGGCTGAACTTGGAACCCAATTGGAGGAGGTTGAGGGTGAGGTTCAAGTTGGTAGAGAAATGGAGGAGTCTGAGTGTGAGGTTCAAGCTGAAGTTGGAACAGAAAGGGAGGAGGTTCATAGTGATGTTCAAGTTGGTAGAGAAATGGAGGAGACTGAGGGTGAGGTACAGGCTCATGGTGATGGTGAACAAGCACAAACACAACTTCCACAACTCTGGTTCCCACCACTCTTCCTCACGAGCACGAACAAGTACAAACTATGGAAGGATTTGTTAGGGTTCAATTAAATAAGGGCTTAGCCGCAAACAACTTTGGAGGATTTTAGCTTTCCACGTGGAAATTTTATTACACAAAAAAAAAACCATTAAACTTTACATAATGCCACAAATATAAAATTATTCACAGCTCAGCATAGTGCCAATGGCGTCAGTGACTGGTTAACGGAGAGGGCTTTATTGTCTCAAATTTACAAATATTAAGATGCAATTGGGACAAAAAAAACATGAGGACTTAATTGAGAATGGAGTACAAATATGAGGACTAAAACATATATTTAACCTATATTTTAAGTATTATTAATTTAAATTTATGTTTTAATTTTTATATAGTTGGTCATTGACTTCTATTATATATCTTTTAAACATTATTTATTTTTATTTTTTGTAATTAATTTGAATTTCATTTAAAAATTCATAATTTTTTTAAAAAAATAATATTTGTCGGTATCAAAAAGTATTCAAAAGTTGAATAAATTTACAATTTCTTTATGTAATTATCCAATAAATAATGAGACGAATAACAAATATGATGTTGTTTTAGTGTCTATATAACGTTATAACAATTATATGATAAGTATTACATTTTAATAATATTTAATTTCTTATCATAATAAACATTCCTTTCAATTATATCTAAACATTACCTAAAACAATTCCTTAAACCCGTAAGCACCAATTTAACTATTATAATACATTTTAATATTTAAAAATCTACATATAAATATATTTTAATATATGCTACAATATATAAAGTTTTCTTTGAATTATTAAACTTTTCATTTTCACAACACATCTATATATTAAACTTTAAATTATTTATTTAAATATAATGATAATTATAATAATTAAAGAACAAGTGTCCGGCGGTGCATGCCACGGGTTTTACACTACATTTTTAAATACAAAAAATTCTTTTTAACCATTCTTTTTTAAAATAATTTTTTGACAATACTTATATAATAGTTTATGATTGGTTTGTTTTAAATAATTTTTTAAATATAAATATAAATAAATCAATAAAATAATAACACGTATTCTGTTGTAAAAAAACTATTAAAAAAGAGTTGATAGAGTATCTTTATCCTTTTAAATATCCACGTTTGTCGGTCTGTAGTTACGTATATAGACGCATGTCTTATATCAAACCGCTTTTTATTCTGTGTGTCATGGTATCATTCCTTCGTATCAAACCTCAACACCATCAGAGCTTGGATGTGACTTGAGTATGCAGTGAAGAGAAGGTGTTCTCTAACCATGCGACTTCAATTTGATTCTCGGTTTTTTATGTCTATTGTGTTTCTTTCTTTTTTGGGTTGTTTATGTTATTTGTACATTTCCTTTGTTGACAATCCGAAGAAGCTTCGTTCAAAGTTAATGAACCAAGGTATCAATGGTCATCCTCCAACTATTCTGCTTGAAAATATTTTGGAGTAAAAAAGGCCATAGTTTCGTTCCGATTTGTCAATTCGTCATATTTTCTAAAGACGGGAGGGAGGTGTTGACTTTTTGAACATTGATGCTTCCATGACTATCACAGTGAATATAATGCTCTCAACATGAGTTAGAATTCGCTAGTTAATTTAACTTACCATTAGGTTTGAAAAAATGAAACTTTTTTATACAAACTAATTTTCAATCCAAGTCACTTAAAACTTAGCTTACCCGAGTTAAACTCGTGTGAGTTGGATTGACTCACCAACCTACCTAATTTAATTTAATTATTTATTATTTTATGTTTTGATATTATTAGTTAATATTTTTTTATTGTATTATAAATAAGAATAAAGAAAAAGATGTTTCAAGAGAACAAAATATTATCAATTTATCCATTCAAGATTCCAATATTGTAAATGGATAAATGATACAAAAATTATCAATATTATAAACTTATTTATTCGTTTTTGGGGTTTTCTCTTGCATTACATTTGAGTTGTATGTTAATTTTTTTTCTTGAATTGTCTTTGAAGTTTAACATCATTTTAGATTGAAATTATTTAAATTTAAATTACAAAAAAAATGTAATTAAATGAGCTAGTGAGTCAACCCATTTAACCCACCAACCCGTGGTGGGCCGGGTCGGGTTCGAATTATTTTGGCTCGCTAATAAATGAATTGGGTTGGGTTGGCTCACTAAGTGGCCAACCCGTGGTGAGCTGGGCCGGATTAGATAGGGTGACCCGTTTTGACAACACTAACGGTGAAGGACAATAGACTCCCTACCTTTATCGTTTAAACCGAGGGGGTTATTCTGGTGGCAGCGATGCTCACCTCCTCGCTGGTCCTTGGTCCCTCAGTTTGAACATTCTCCTTATAGGGTGTGGGAATTATCAACATAGAGTGTTAGGCCGATTGTTCTTGCCCACTGCAGCATGTTCAACCCTTAGTATTGTTATCTCGACCTCATGTCTTCTTTGCATCTCTTACACTTGTCTTTGTAACTCTCCAATCAACTTCGTTGGATCTTGCTAATCGTCCATGTTTCTTGTGGTCACCATTGGGTGTCCTCGAGCCTTAGATAGATGTAAAAAATGTTTCTGTTTAAGGGGTCGAGGTTAAGTTTACTTCACTCCACACTAGTTGTCATTCAGTTAAACTGAGATGCTATATGCAGAAAACACTATGATGCTAAAGTCAACGTATATTTGATAACGTTAGTATTAAATATGAAATCAATTTAACTCACTGTCTGAATACCATAAACCTATATTTATAAATTTTAGAATTGACTTCTGATTAGTACTAGTATAATTAAGACCCAAACGGTAATGATTTAGCTTAAGGTTAATGTAATTACTTTCAGTAATAACTCAACTTTTTAGTCCGACCAATCGGTTTATCTATCGACTCATATAAAATCATAGATTGATTAACCGCCTAATTCTTTGATTGACCGAACATTCATACTATACAACTTTTTTTAAAAAAATAGAAAGAATAGTTTTGAAATTTGGAGATGCAAGAAGTAACGTTGAGAGATACAGGCCCTAGATGCAAACGAGCGCCAACCTGGGCACAGTCATAAATATTGAACGAAAATTGCAACTAATTTGATTTTAATGGTATACATGTAGCTAATGTTAGCACCAATAGGTGTTTGTGAAAATGCAGATGTGATGAGAGAGTATAGTAGAAAGTGTGATGCAAGAAGAGAGAAAAACGAGAGTCATTCTCATTATAAGAAAAGTAGGGTATATATGTATACCAGATACAAAAGTGGTGGGTTGTCATTTAACAGTTAAAGTCGTTACATTTTAGTTTTATTCACAACACACCCCTCTAAAACTAAACTCTCGAGGTTTAACTCCAAGCTTTGCAAGATTGATCGTTCATCACATCAGACTGCCTCCCTTTACTTTTGTCAAATCTATAGTTGGCTCTAGTGCCATTACAATATTGTTCTTCCTTTAGCATATCCAGTTTCTCCTTGTTGAGGTGCATGTGAGGTAAATCTTTCTCCACAACTAAGGAATATTGACCTTCTGTGAATCTCTGGGATTGTTTTTTATGCTTATGATATTTCAGTTGAGCACCACAATTCTCACCATTAGAGCTGTTACCGCTCTTACTTTCACTCTTTGAATCAGTATGACTGGTCGATTCCCTTTTTGAACTTCGATTTGGTTTTTTGTCTTGTTTCCTTCGTCTCTTCTTTCAATGTTTGTCTCTCCTTTTACCATGCCTATGCTCATCTTTCTTAGATCTCCTTTTCTTCTTCGACCTATCATCCATAGTATCAGTCGCCGCTAGACATTGAACGACAGTGGTATTCAAATTTACCTTAAAGTCATGTTCCTGGCAAGAGGAGCCTTGAGCATCAATCGTTGCCTTTCGTCAAAAACCTCTATGAGATTCTGATGCATCGACATGGTGTAGCCTTTCTCCAGAAGCTGTCTGAGACTCAATAAGTTGCTCCTCACTGTTGGAACATACAACACATAATCCATATATGCAACTCCGCCATTTTTGTACGCGATTAGGATTCTGCCAATTCCTTCCGCTATAATTGTGCTATCATCTGCGAATCTCACACTGCTTCTCACTTTCTGATTAAGATTCACCAACCACTCTCTCCTTCTTGTCATGTGGTTAGAACACCCCGTATCCAAGTACCAAGATTACTCATCTTCTGCATGGTTCATATCACTGGAAAGCAACACGGGTTGATAACGGTTGATTTAACGTGTTTGTGTATGTATATTTTGTGAACAAATCAACTCCTTCATAGCTTTTACCTTTTTTTTATTCTCAAGTTTAGTGTGTTTTCTAGTTTTCTTGTGTTTTATTTAGTATATGCTTATTTTTACCGCTAATCTCTTTGTTGTGTGCAATAAATGAATAGGAAACCATTCTAGTGGAGGAAAACACGCAAGAACTCAAGGGAACATGTTTTGGGACAATAAAAGATCAATTTGAAACAAATACCCATGTTGGATGCCTTTAGAGTAAGCAGATCTGCAGAGAAAGAAAAAGAGGTAGTGCAGAAAAATCAGGCCCGGGCCCCAGAAGGGTGGTTTTGGAGGGTTTGGACAATTTAGGTAAGTCTAATGTAACTTGTTAGGATCATAAGAGGGGTCTAAAACATGTTAAAAACAGTAGAATGGAGTTTGGGTGTTTAGGTTGTTCAATTAGGTGTTTTAGAGGGTAATTGAAGTTCTAATCAATTTAAAATCATCATAGAAATGTTACAAATCATCTAAACACCCTAGATGATGTTATATTGTATGTACACGTTATATTGTATGCTTTTTATATAATTAGATCACCCTTGCTTGTTTGTGTTTTGTGTCTTGCTTGTGCGGTGTTTTCCTTATACAATGATCATCCACTTAGATGTGAGGAGAGATAGATGAGGTCCCTTTGGAGCATGCCTTGGGGGAGATGATAATGCTGCTGCATAGTTCCTTAGGACTCCTTAGTTGACTTAGTATTATTTTGAAAGTGTAGTTAGGATTTTATATCCAACTCTTTATACTTTAAAAGACTATAGTACTTGAAGTTTTAAATTCTTAGCTTTTGAAAGATGACTGTAAAATTTTAATATTCTATTACATGTCTTAACTACTTTATTATATTATACTTGATGACGTCTTATTATTATATATCCTTGTTATATAATTGGTTTTATTATTATAAATCATTGCTATATAATTGAGATGTCACAATATTTATTTACTTCAACTAAATAAAAAAATTATATTAAAATATTTATTATTATAAATTCTAAATATACGAAATGAATTATCTTCCGTAATATATAGATAAAAAAACTAGAAACAAAATGTAACTATTTCATTATAGATAAATACCATAAAAAAATAAGTTAATTTGAAAAAAGAAAAAATATATATAAATAAAAACAAAAAGGAAAATAATATTCATTTAAACTCTGATCTATCATGAGGATATTAAGAGATGGATTACGGTATATATAGGTTCTCTGAGATTTGTAACAATGCAGAGGTAGAAAACAGAGTTTCTCCAAAATGAATCCACATATGAAAAGAAGAAATCTCGAAAAGGATAAACTCTCCACTGTTTATTGATTCATGATAGTAAGAAATTGTATATTTCATCTTACAGACTTGGAATTTCTGCGTATCACCTTGCAAATTATTGTGCATTTGTCATAATTTGAATCAACCTTTTTCATTTGTTCATGCAATGAACATATTTGTAACATTGATTAATTAATATTTTGTTAATGCATGTCATTGTTTTTTTTTGGGAAATGTCATTCTTTACAGGTTACACTGTATATAAGAACATTAAGAAAGGATCCAACATATTTAAGTATAAATAATACCACAACCAAAAGAAGTCATGGATGTTGCAGACTCGGATTTCCTCAGTAACAAAGAATTCGATGATGAAGACTCTGAATTTGAGACTGATTTGGAGAGATATTTTGTGTTCTCCACTGCCAAGAACAGATTCTTTGGCAGGAAAATACCTCTTCGTGTTACCCTAGGCTCTGGACTGAGTATGCTCCTCTGGCTTTTTTTACATCATTTCTTCATACATGACATAATTTGCAAATTTCATTCGTGTTGCAAAAATCACATTGAATCTGTTAACATAGTTTGAGGGTGTGAATTAGAAATTACTGTATCATTTTACACAACAGTTTGCAAAACTGTTCAGGTTATGGTAGAATTTATTGTAAACCTTGGTTTCTTTTTTTTTAGTCGCTGATCTTATACTCTGGAGGAACAAGAAGATCTCATTAAGCGTTCTTGTTGGTGTAACTTTCATATGGTTGCTTTTTAAAAGGATGAATTACACCGTGATTAGTTTCATTTGTGACTCTCTCATACTTCTAATGGCAATGTTATTCCTACGGAGCCTTTTAACATCCTTCATTCGCATGTGAGTTTAATTCACTCTATCAAGAACTGGTGGTATGAGAATTTGTTTCCCCCTATCTCTTCACATTGTGTTGCCTGCTTACTTTCATTGTCTGCACATTTATTTAGATTATTGTTTTACACCAAGGAATGATGCTATCTTCCTGTTGATACAGATTACCACCACTTGAATTATCATCATTCCTCTTACCCAAAGGACTGTTTGTCAGTACAGCTATTTCGGTGACACGTATACTTAATAATCTACTCATAACATTTGGTGTCATAGCTTCCGGACAAGATTTGAAGAAATTTCTCTTGGTGCTTCTCAGCATGTTCCTAACCTTGCTTACTCATCTTGTAAAAGTGGTATTGGGTTTTATCTGACAAGAAAGTGATCTGCAGGTCACAGGGACATTAGGAGCTATCTCATTTCTTGACTATCGGTACCCTGCTGCAACTCTAATCTACATAGGTTAGCTACCAAATTCATGCATATATTTGTCACAGCAATGAAACATTGAGTGATTCTACTTAAGTTCAAGTTAGTACTAATCTGCTTTCTCCTTTGCTTTGATGGTGCAGCATCCGTGATATTGCTGATAGTTCCAGTGGTATATGAAAAACATGGGGATATTATTGACATCCTTGCTGAGAGGGTCCTGTTTGAGTTGAATAATCTATATGAAAATTTGATGATGAAGATTTTCGGGAAATCGCAATCCTCGCAAGAGTACATTCAGGATTAGAAGTAATGAAATTCCTTTTCATGCCATGGCATTGATTAACTATGTACAAACTTGTGGTTAACACGTATTATGTGATTAACAGAAATATAATGGGGGGAATATAATTTGATTATTGATCTTTAGAAATCCATTATTATTGCTACCAAAAAAACTTGTGCAGGGTTAACCATTTAGTGTGCAAGAACCATTTTCCATACTCGATTGCTATTGGTTACTGATACAGGCTTTCGTAACCATGTGCATCATCATAGTATATTTTCTTTTGGTGTACTATTTGATCGCCCTTGGCCTCTTGCATTCAGAATAGGTCCAATTTAGTGTCAGTCATTTGCTTGGCGTTTGCTTTGTTTCAAAATTCATTGGAAACTTTGTAGTCCTGGGTTTCAAATGTTTCAATAGAAACTAAAAAAAAAAAAAACATAAATAGAAAACAAAAGCGACTGTAGAAAGTTTTTACAACCTGTTCTGTCGTCTTTTAAGAAACCAAATCTAAATGAATCATTTAGTTTGCTTCACAAATAATGATATCATGTATTAATACCAATATATATACCAAAAAGTTTTACATATTAAATATTTGATATACTTTTTCTGTTTTTGATGGAAGGCAGGATAATGAGCATTTGACTATCATCCAGGGAACAGTTGTTCTTGTTGGCAAGTGTCATACCTAGGAAAGCCAATATTTGTGAGTATAAAGAAACATCATTCAGAAGAAGAATCTAGTCTTACATTCAGGAAGGTAACAGCAATGTCTAGTAGACCATAACAGAGGCAGTTTGCAGTTGATGTCTGGCAGACTCATGGAAGGAATGAATCAAGGGAACGGTTTTACAACCTTCAAGAAATGCATAAAGTGTTCCACTTACGTGAACTAGAAAGAAACCTAGTGGTCCTTCTTTCTTTGAAGCATAACTTCATTGTACTAAAGAAATATATCTGACCAATTTTATTCTGTAATAAAATGGCATCTTCAGTAGGCAAAGGGTAGGTCTAGACATATAAGACATGAAAAGTAATACCAATTTCCACAGTGTTGAATTTACTTGTGGACATGTTCAACAACTTCATATATAATAAAATTTGCAGACCTCAGTATGAAATCAAAGTGGATCTTGTAAGAATAAAAATAGGAGCATCCCCTGAGAAACTACCTTAAGTCATCTAATGATAACCTGTCTTTTATGCTGAGTATTACAGTATTTTATTATGCTGTTTCACATAAGGAGACATGATTAAGAAGCTATGGAAGTTGGATACAATTACTGGAGGATAGAGCAAATTAGCAGTTGGATATAGATGGATCTCTAAGCAAAGACAACGGGCAAAAGTAAAGGCTAAAAAAGGTTTTCCTTAGTCCTCTCATCACATTTGCAATTTGCAACACTTGCCTCTATGTTTTCTTAGACTCCAACATTTGAGATGAGGACATCCAACCCAAAATAAAGCCTGCATGCCACACTGTGCCCCAAAAGGTTTCTTGACCTTATGGCAATCAAACCTGTATTCATCACAAAGGGTGCAAAAATGCAGAACATGGCTTATGACAAGTCTCTGTAGCAAGGAGGACAAGCTTCAAAACTATATCCTTAGAATATCTCTGATACGGAAGTCTTAAGAAAGGTTTTATTAAGACCCAAATCTTATGAGAAACTCCTACTAAAGTAAACTGATGTAACATAGTGAGAGTCTTAAAATTAATAGTTCGGTCTTAACAACACAAAAACAATATTTCAAGAATTAAATTAATTTTTAAGTCATAAAAAATTGAAGTGCAATACAAAATTATAAAAGTGTGGGTTCTTATAAAATCTAGCCATTACAGCAAAACTCGTAAAAATACAATGAGTTGCTTAAAAGTGATGTGGCATGGTGGGACTTATTTAAAGTACAATAAAACCTTAGTTTTCTTAGCACACCCTTGTATTTTAGATATAGGATAATTCAGGTTCATTATTTTAAGGGGCAGTGGATGGTGATTGGACAAGGCTCTGAATGTTTTAAGGAAGCCTTAACATACCAATGGACAAAGAAAGTATAAAGTGAGTACATTTGAGGTATGTTCATTTGAGGAATTGTTATTTCAAGCCTCACAAGCAAGCTTTAAATAATGTAAAATTGGGAGCCTTAGAAGTCAGTCTATTCAAAAGATAAAAAAATATATATTAGTTGCACGCCATCACATACATTTCTAGAAACAGAGAACATCAATCTCATAACAATATACATAACTCATTTGATAGACATAAAATGCAATTCCTACAACTTAGATCCTAAGGGCAACACTTCAACTACTACCTCCCAAAAATACAAAACTGAATGCAAATTTAGCCCTCTTTAACTACCATCCAGCTGCACTTGAACAGAAATCATTAGAGAAAAAGATTTAAGACTATCAAGCACTGAAACAGCGTTGACAAGGATTGTCTTAAGGTTTCACCTCGTTCTGAACAGGGGGCAAGAAGGGTTCCCACCATCCAGATTCATATTTGGGATAGGGTGCCACCCATTTCTCAGGCTTCTCAAACTTCAAATCAGTAGGATTAAAAGCTAATGCTTCTTCTAGGCTCTCAGCTTCAAAACTGTCAGATAAAACTCGGTCCAGTCTCAACTTCATGAACCTGCCAAAAGTCCAAAACATACATAGGGTCAGAATTACAAAGTGGCTGAAGCATTATAAACTGGCATTTGATACTATCTTGATGATTTTCATTGCAGCAATTTTGTTGATCAAACACTGCTTCTTTCTTATACCATTGTTTCATGTTATATCATTTGAAACGGTGAGCAGAACACAAACACTAAAAGTAAAGGGAGGAAAATATACAGAAACCCTTTTACAACATTTAACAACTGGCAGCTTTAAGATTGTGAAATAAAGAAAAAAGCAAAATGATCAATTCTTGTTTGAGAAGTGAGAATCACCATGATGCAAGCATATAAAATAGCATCTATTTTCCCACATAGGCTTAGATTAGTTTGTCAATCATAGGTGGCTAGGGATTTGTCTACATAGAATGGCTTCCAATCCAATCCACTGTATGAAAACATTCAGAGACACACATATTTTCATTTATACTCCGTAGCTTAAAGCACTTGTAGAATCAATCACTGAAAAATGAAGAGTTGGTGTTCTTACTTGATCCAGGTACCATTGGTTGACACAAGAGCAACAGCAGGTCTCTTTAACCTCTTGGTAATGTTAGGGAATTTATCCAAGAACTTAGGCTCAATGACAAGCCAGAAATCCTGTTCTTGATTACGCTCCCCAAAGAGACGGATCCGCTCAAACAATTGCTCCTGGAAATGCTCCTCCTCATCCAACATAAATTTTGCATTTGCAACAACAAAATAATACTTGTTTGCTTCATTCTGCAAAAGACAAGCCAAAAAAGAAAAAAAAAATTAAATAAATCAAATGTTCATTGTAATGCTCTGGCAGTGTAAAACAATGTTAATCAAATCACCCTACATGTCACTTTTTAAGGTAGTTGTGGTCAAATTTAACAAATTGATCATTTGAGATTAGATGAGAATGCATTGCATATTCTCTTATAAAGTAATTATCATCAAAACCGATTAAAAAACTACACTATTAAGCGTTTCTCCGGTTACAAGGATAACACCCCTCAGCAGAGAACAACTCAGGATAACATAACAAAGGAAAAACATCAAAACTGAAAAAAAAAAAAACCAAAATTGAGCACAAATTCAATGTGGGGTTGGAGTGGGAGAGAAGAACAGACCTTGGTGGGAGGATCAGAAGAGTTGAGCTGGTCAGAATCAACAGATGCAACAGCTGTGGTGAAGGGGCGTGAAGATGCTGATTCCTTGAAGGAAGAGAGAAAAGTGAAGCTTTTGTTGGTGGGAGACACCAAACTCATGGCAGAGGAATGAGTCCTGTTGGAAACACTGTGCCTTCTGTGTCCATTGACTGAGGCAAGAGTGGTGGCATGGTGTTGTTGAGCATGGTTCTGAGCCACCATTGCGGTTGATGAGCCCAAAGTAAGAGTGGCCATACCAAGCATCGTGGTCTTGTTCCCTCAACACTCTTCTTCCAAACTTTTCCTTTTTCTCAGAATCTCTTAAGTTGGGAGAAGATAGAAAGAGAGAGTAAGTTTGTGCTGAGGGCTTAGAAGAAGAAATGAAGGCTGCAAATGGCGCATCGACCGTGGCCAATGGGACAAGTTAGGAGATATCAACGACAACCTTATCTAGTTATCTAAATCTACCTATGTTACTTCCCTTCCTAGTTACTTTCCTAAGTATTTAATTACCTAAGTTTCCATATAATTATATTATTATAATAAAAAATTAAAACAATTATTTTTGGTACATAACAATTAAAACAATTATAATATTAATCTTCTTAAAGTTTCATGTTCTTATCTAATTCATTATTTTGTATGTCTTACTTTTTATTTTGATCAATTGAATTTTAGATATAACAGATTCATTTAAAATGTTATTTATAATCGGTTTTATTCACTAAAAGTAAAAGAAAAAATATGCATACGAATCGTGTTTTCAAAATTTAATATTTTTACATTTGATATAGTAATACGGCATAAACTTTTAGTTAAAAATGACAGAAAAACACAAAAGTTGAACTAAAAAACCACGTTATTTAAAATAATATTTACATAATTTATAAGAAATAAAACTACTACAGTATATTTAAACTAATTAAAGAAATCATTCCATTAATAAATATGTATTCATCAATTGAGCTATTCACAATAACGAATTTATTTTAACACTTGAAATTACCATATAAAACACCATTACCTAAACATAAATTAATTAGGATCTTCTTACATAAGTGTGTTAGCTAGGTGAAAAAAAAAATACTCATTCGGTTTCAAAATATCTATTAGTTATATAGAAATTTTCAAATTGATATAAAAAGGTGAAGTTATTTTGATAAAAATATGCAAAACCTTTAAAGTGCGTAGTTAAAAGAAGTAGTAACCTTATTACATATTTTCATTATTTATCTTCTAAATATTATGAATATTTTTTTGTCGATAATAATGAAAGTAGTTTTGGTATCA
>NC_028360.1:10410183-10416199 GCF_000741045.1 Vigna radiata var. radiata
TCCAATGGTAACTCCTTATAACAGCATAGTTAAAATCCTGAGGAAACACAAGTAACAGGATACAAAATAGTTTGAAATAAGCTTAGTCTTCCAATCAAACATCTTAATCTTATAAATAAGCTTCATAACAAACATTGTCTTCGAATAAAATATCTTGTAACAGCAATGCAGATTACATTGTGTTACTCAGTACATAACAAACCATTTCAAATTACTGAGTACATAACAAACCTAATCAAAATACATCAAAATATTTAACACATTGTTCCTTCAAAATGGCATTGACGATTACATATAAGACATGGTAGTCTTCAAAATATAAGGAACTAAGACTTCATTGATGAGAAGGAAGGACAGTAGACTCCTGGGTTGGTTGGTCAGCAGGGACATGTGTGACAGTGGACTCTTGAGTTGGTTGGTTAGCAGGGACATGTGTGAAAGTGGACTGTTGAGTTGGTTGGTCAGCAGGAACATGTGATGAAGGCCTAGGTCGTTGTGGACANGTCTTTTTGTTGTGTCCNAGTTGTTTGCAGACAGCACAAGCCTTTTTTCTCCCACCCTTTCTTAATTCTGAGTCATTCTTCTTCAACTCCCAAGATTGCAGTCTTCGTTTTTTCTTGGGCCTTCCTGGCATTACCCTTTTCTTTGGAGGTAATATATCTGGATAAGGTGTAATCTCCCACACATGTTGTCCGTTGATAGGATAGACGATGCTTTTATAAGTGTCTTCATAAGCAGACTTCCTATACCAAGGAGCAATGTATTCTTCTGCATTTAAATTTAGGAACTTCATTGCAGTGATTGCATGAGTGCAGGGAATGCCAGTGATTAACCATCCTNTACAAGAGCAGTCTTTGTTCTGAAGATTGACTACAAATTGTTCCCCGAATTGTGATATGTGAATCACTTCAAATAATTGGTCTGATGACCACCTATAAGNAGTAGAATATGACAACAAATTAGTTACTTAATAGGAATAAAGTGAAAACAAATTTAATTGGCTGAATGAAATTACCTTGGTAGCCAATATCTTGTGAGCCATGACTGCTTCTGAAGTCTGTTCAGTACCTTAGGACAAACATCACCTTGATAACATGNCATTTTATGCCTGTTGGTAGCNCATCTCTTCATAATATAAACCCTTATGTCTTCTAACATGGATATAATGGGCTTACACCTAGTATGAAGCAGCACACTGTTGAATCCCTCACACATGTTGTTGACAAGAGTGTCACAATGTGATGAAGGGCTGAATCTAGATCTTGACCAATACCTTTCAGATAAATACATCAGTAAATATATGAATTCACTATTAATATAACAGGAAATATAATTATATGAGGTAGAATGATTATATACCTAGGTGGAGTTGCCATTAGATATTTAAATGCCTCTAAGTTCATGTCTTTAATCTTTCTCATCTCAGACTCCCATAATTGAGGATACGTGGCTGTTGCTGCACTCCACATGAGCCGTTTAAGGTCCTTTCCAGGAAACTGCTTTCTGAAGTTAGCATACATATGTCTAACACAATATCTTTGGTCCACTCTTGGCAGAAGATCTTCAAAAGCATGCAAAAGACCCTGACATGTATAATTTTTAGNGTGAGGTAAGTTATATGTCAATTATATTGTAATGAAATAAATGAAATTAAATTACTAACTGACCTTTTGCTGGTCTGAAATGAATGTGCATGATGAAGCAACATCTACCCCACCAACATCCTGAATAAGAAGTTCCAAGAACCAAGACCAGGAGTCCTTGTTTTCAACCTCTACAACAGCATATGCAATAGGCAGAATTTGTTCATTTGCATCTCTTCCAACTGCTGTTAGTAATTCCCCTCCATACCTTCCTTTTAAAAAACATCNGTCCAAACCAATGATGGGTCTACAGCTTCTGAAGCTATCTTTGCAAGCCTTCAAACATATGTAGATCCTCTTAAAAATATGCTCATCATTATGATTTTCAACCTTGATTTGGACTGTTGACCCTGGATTTCTTTGCAGCACNTNATGACCATAATCATACAGTCTTCTGAATTGTTCTTTAAATGACCCCTCAACAGTAGATTTTGCAATGGTTCTTGCCCTAAAAGCCATGTTTTTAGAGATTGCTACATTCCATTTCCTGCTCAGTTTCTCCCTAATGTCCATGACNTTCATATTAGGGCTCTCTCTCATAGTTTTCTCCATCCTTTCACTCAACCATTTCGTAGTTATCAATTTGACATTGAAATCTCTACTACAAGTGTGCTCATCAATAACTTTTCTTAACTGCCATGACTTATCATGACATACATACGCACAATAAGCATACCATTTGCATTTACCATTGGCCCCCAAACATTTCACAGTAACCCTCTTCTTGTCATTCTTAATTAATTTTAAATTTTTTCCATTACTTAGTGCATATGTCCTAATTGCATCAGTGAATTCCTTTTTGTTAGTGAAATAAGTACCTACTTCCCATTTATATTCCCCCAAACTTTTAGGCATACTGAATGTGGGGAACAAGGTTTTGGGAATGCTACCATCATCATCCTCACTGTCTGGACCACTTTCCAACTTATCTGACACCCACTCAATATCAGACAAGCCACGAACATCATGTACTGCCTCATTATCACTTGTCATTGGACTACAAGAGTGTCCTTTAGAAGTACCCATGTCACCTTCTTCATCACCATCATGTCCACCCTCATCCTCATCCTCATCCTCATCCTCATCCTCATCCTCATCCTCATCCTCATCTTCTCCACCTTCACTGTCACCATCAACTCCATCCTGATTCTCAACATGACCCTTAGCTTGCTCCATTTCACATCCAACTTCAGCATCAACACCATCACCCTNAACCTNGTNTAATTCTGTTACAAGTTCAGTCTNAACATGACCCTCAACTTTCTCCATTTCACCTCCAACTTCTGCAGCAACACCATCACCCTNATTCTCCTGTATTTCTGTTCGAAGATCAGCCTCAACACCATCACCCTGAACCTGGTCTAATTCTGTTACAAGTTCAGTCTCAACATCACCCTCAACATGACCCTCAACTTTCTCCATTTCACCTCCAACTTCTGCAGCAACACCATCACCCTGATTCTCCTGTATTTCTGTTCGAAGTTCAGCCTCAACATCACCCTCATCCAACCCTTTACCCACATCACCCTCATCCAACCCCCTACCCACTATATCAGCATCACCAATAGCCTGAACCTCAGCATCCTTCATTTGAGTTCCAACTTCAGCCTCAACCTCACCATCAACCCAATCAATCATTTCTATTATGTCTGGTTTTATTGTCTCATGAACCACATACAAGTGAACTTCATCATTTAACCTTGCAATATTCAGCATATGCATAGCACCCCTATCATCAGTCAATAATTCTAACCTATCTTTCACTATTGAAGCACCTCCTAAACTATACCAAAGTTCCTTTATGTTCACGTGACCTAACACTTTAATTGAAGCTACTAATCCAAAATAGCACCAAAGGTCTGGATCCACTGACCATTCTGTTATCTCTCCATCAAATATTAATTTTCCATTATCTAGTGTAACAAAATGGCCAGTATGGTGGACCACAACTTTAATACGTTCATCACACATGGTATTCTACCTATGAAGCAGAAGATTTAAACACCTGTATGTCATGAGGGAAAATAANTTATTATTACACTCCCTAAATAGTAAGGAACCTACACTCACACATAAAGACTAACACGTAAAGGGGACCACTACGGGACACAGTGGAACAAAATAAGATTCCCACGACACGAAATAAGATTCCCACTACGGGAACAGTGACAAACAATGACACAGACAAGGGGACCACTACTTTTCTATACTAATTCGTAAATCAAACTATGGGACCGCAATAACAGTACTATAGCACNCATTTCAACATGCAAAATTTGGCCCGATCATACAATNAAATACAAAACTAACATCCCATTCACAGAACAACAAAGTAAAACATAGTTCATACATTTTATAAACATAGAACAACAAAAACGGGACCAAATCCCTAACTCATAGCACAAATGGAAGTAAGTGGAAGAAACCTACTAACCTTAACTGTCGTAAAGCAACCCCAAAGTAACTGGAACAAACCTTCACGTGCACATTGTCTTCGTCTTGTACTTTCGAAAAGAAACCCCAATATTTTCACTCACTACCCAAGCTCAGTAAAGTGAAATCGCGAACCCTAAATCCCAATATTTTCACTTTTTCACTCACTCACTTCACTTAAATCACTTTACCAAAAAAGTTCTCTGTTCTCTTTTACTACCTAATTAAATTAAATTAAAAATCCACGTGCCATCACCAAAAACCAACACATCAAAACTACTGTTCCATGTCAGCATAGTCAAACAGAGTTAATGGGAAGTTAACGGAGAGGGTGTCATTGCTTCAATTTAACAAAAATTTGGATGCAATTGGGAGAAAAAAAAATATGAGGACCTACTTGAGAATTTGGGACAAATATGAGGACTAAAACATATATTTAACCTTAGAAGAAGTAGTAACCTTATTACATATTTTCATTATTTATCTTCTAAATATTATGAATATTTTTTTGTCGATAATAATGAAAGTAGTTTTGGTATCAGCAATACTGTTTTGAAAATTTTAAAAAGTAAAATAAAACTTTTTTTTTATTATTATTATTGAGTGTTACCATGCGAGTATTGTAAAGACGAGAACTAAATCTAATATAATAAACTGATTACAAATTTATTAAAAATAAATTAAAAATATTCATTAAAATTCATAAATANAGATAAAATTTACATGAACATTTCAAATACCTCATATTTGTCCCAAATTCTCAAGTAGGTCCTCATATTTTTTTTTCTCCCAATTGCATCCAAATTTTTGTTAAATTGAAGCAATGACACCCTCTCCGTTAATTTCCCACAAACTCCGTTTAACAATGCTGAGGTGTAACAGACTTTTGTATGTGTTTGTTTTTTGTGAAAGCACGTGGCATTTTATATTAAATTTTATGTGTTATGATGGTATAATAAAAAAACGACGTGGAACAGTGAAATCAAATTGTTAGCCCTAAACCCTTATTTAAAGTGAATCCTAACCAATTACTCTGTAGTTTTCAGTTGTTCGTGATTGGGAGGAAGAGCGCTGGATAGCAGAGTCTGCTTCATGGTGTTAGGGTTCATCAGATGAAATGTCNGCTTCATCTTCTTCTTGCAAATGCTTGGGTTCGGGGTTCGAACANAGTTGTGACAATGTGAGCAGGGTGGGTCTAAAACCAANTTGCTTTTGTGGTGAGAAAGCAGTTTTCCGCACTGCAAGAACCCCTAAGAACAAGGGCAGAAGATTTTGGGGATGCCCCAAGTTCAAGGTAAGTTTGAAGTTGTTAACTCTGCAGATGATTTACTTAAATTTGCGTAATTTTGGGGATGTCCCAAGTTCAAGATTTGCNTTCACGAAATGTGTTTTGTTGTTGGACAGGGTGGCAGTGAGGATTGTTCTTCTGGATGCAACTTCTTTAAGTGGTGCAATGAGGATTTCATTCACGAAGAAAGTGTACAAGAAAGTGGAAGGAAGAAGGAAGTGGGTCAAAATTTGAGGATGATGGAAGAAATGCTNATGAAGATGGAAGAGAGAGATGGAGAAAAACTGAAAATAGCAATGTATCAGAAAAGTGTAGTTAGTGTGAAAAATTGGTTGAAGTTGTTAACGGGGGTGGTGGTTATTACATTTCTGTGTAATGTAATTGTGATATTGATGTTGATGAAAGTAGGTTGACTTGTTAGTGGAATGTAATTGTGACTTGTTTCATTAGTGACTTGTTTCTGTCTAATACTGCTGTCTTAAATTATTGTCATATATTATTGTCATATTTCATTTGGTAATAAATCTGATAACAAAGATTTGGTAACTCCTTATAATAGCATAGTTAAAATCCTGAGGAAACACAAGTAACAGGATACAAAATAGTTTGAAATAAGCTTAGTCTTCCAATGGTAACTCCTTATAACAGCATA
>NC_028360.1:10424199-10425343 GCF_000741045.1 Vigna radiata var. radiata
ACTGTAATTCTCTTTTTCCAAAGCTTTCTTTATCTTGTAAGCATAGTCATCAATTTTATTCATTGTTTTGGCCTTCCTAAGGAATTTCATATCTTCAACTTTGTATTCCTCTGCTTCTTGAATCATTCTATAGATTTCTTCCGTTGACAGTCGTCCTATGTCATTGGATATGATTATCTTATTGCTTATACCACTTGTTTTTTCCTTAGCAGAGACAGATAGTATACCATTTTCATCTATGGCAAAGCACACATCAAAAGGATGGTCCCTAGGAGCTGGAGGAAGGCCAGAAAGTTTAAAAGAACCCAACAAATTGTTTTCCCTGCTTCTTGTTCTCTCACCCTCATAAACCTCTATTTCAACAGATGATTGGTTATCTACACATGTCAAATATTGTTCCGTCCTCTTCACAGGAATAGTAGTATTCCTTGGAATCATTACACTCATCATATCTCCCATTACACGAATACCAAGTGATAACGGTGTTACATCCAGCAACACCATGTCTGGAACATTCTTAATACCTACACTCAACAAAGCAGCCTGCACAGCAGCACCACAGGCTACAGCTTCATCAGGGTTTATGCTTTTGCACAGATCCTTTCCCTCAAAGAAATCTTGCAATAATTCTTGCACTTTGAGAATCCTAGAAGACCCACCAACAAGAACAACATCATGCATACTTCTCTTGTCCATATTTGCATCAGCAATACACCTATCTACTGTCTCCATACACTGGTTAAAGAGCTCAATGTTGATTTCCTCAAATTTTGCACGAGTGATTGAAGAACAAAAGTCAATGCCATTAGATAAACCATCTACCTCAATTGTGGCACTGACAGCATGTGACAGTGTCCTTTTGGCCCTCTCTCAGGCACTTCTCAACCTCCTTAAGGCTTTAGGGTTTCCTCTCCTCCAAGGTGAGTGTTTCCAGCTGTTGCCTTAACTTCAAAGATCTTACCCTTAATCGTTAGGATAGAAACATCAAAAGTACCACCACCTAGATCAAAAATGAAAATGTTTCTCTCTCCAACACAATTAATCCTTCGGTCAAGACCATATGCAATAGCTGCAGCAGTTGGTTCGTTGATTATCCGTATGATGTTAAGGCCAGCAATGGTTCCAGCATCTATGGTAGACTTAC
>NC_028360.1:10426123-10436327 GCF_000741045.1 Vigna radiata var. radiata
TATTCGCATTAACTGCATCTCCTCGTTTACAGTTTATATGCAGTGTCGAAATTGGAAGGCCTTCAAGTTACATTCATTCATTTCCTTCTTTTGAGTTAGTAGCAATATGGTTATGCTAATTTATGCACAAATGCATAGGATTAGATTTCCCAAAAGTTTGTTTAATTAAATAATTAAAATCTTAAAACATAATAAATATTTATAAGTTGATTTTAATTTGGTGTGATGCTTCTATTGTCAGAGTTTCATGCTAAATGTTTACTTTTACACTCTTTATTGTTTCATTATTTCTATCAAAACCAGTTTTTCTTTCTTTCTTTTTTTTTTTTTTGCCTTCCTCTTCTAAAATAATACCACAAGATTTGTTAAAAATTATTAATAACTTCACTTCTTTAACATGTAATTTTTCATTAATTTCCTTTTATAAAAAAAGTAAACTTCTATTATATTGATCTTCGTATAAACTTGAAACAGTGGAAAAAATCCAATATAATTAAACTTATGTTACTATATTAATCGTTATTGATAAGGATTAGAAAGAGAATTTTAAAATTTTTATAACATACAAATTTATTAAAACGATATCAATCTAATTTAAATTTATTTTATTTTTTAAAATATTTTATTTGAATGAGACAATTATGTGAAGAGAAAATGGTATTTTAGAAGTGACACTGTTTTAGAAGATCGAGAATCCTCAACTTTCTCTCCAAGGATTTTTGCACCTTATTCATCTGTTTGAAGATAGGAGACCACTTGTGTAATCCTCACGGTGACATCTTCAACTTTATCCGATCAGTTTCTCGGAAGCCAATTTTCTACTCTTTTTCTAGTTTCACATTTTCCAATGCATGTGGGGTTTCACTATGTTGTGTGCATTGTTTGAGTCCTCTTTTAAGTTTTTTACTGATCAATGGTTCTAATGGCGTATCTTTATCATGTTTCCGTTGTCTGTACCCTGATCATGTTCTAACGGTATAGGGTTCTCTAGTATGGTTTGGTCTTCTAAAAAGGCAAGGGAAGCTAGTGTTTCTCTTTAATTTGAATTATGAAATATGATTGACAATTGATATGATGATATGATTATATGATTAGAAACTTGTAAATTAAAATGATTATTTTGGTAAGAATTGTGTTTGAAGGAGAATAATTAATTGTATGATTGCTTGGGGCTTTGTATAAATTTTGTGTTGGCTTGTAGAACTCTTGTGAATGTTGTTGATATGATTGTATTGGTGTTAATTTTGATTGAAATGTTAAAGAGGAAGAACTTAGTAGAGTTATAAGTCAATTTTAGGTAAAAATGGAGGTTTGATAGGTGAATTTTAGAATTTTTGGTCTAAGGTGAGAATTGGTGATTTAGAACATATTATTTGGTCATTTTGAACTTGTTTAGACTTTTAGTTGAGCAAAACTCTGATGTCGAGTTGGTAAATCTACAAATAGGTTGAGTTCAAGTTGTTTTTTTTGTCTATTTTAGAGGGTTTGAGTAGTGAGTTTTAAAAGTAAGTGGGGTGTTTGGCGTCTGCTATTTGGTCATTTGTAACTTGGTCATATCCCTAAATGGCTAAGTTATGGGTTAAAAGTGGTAGATTTGAGTTATGGTCTATAAGTTGAAGTTTTAGTTGGTTTAATTTAGAATTTCATTCAAAATAAGTTTAGTTTTTGTTTAGTTTAATCATACATGCTTAGATAGGTCAGTTGTAGCTTAGAATATCAAATGAAAGTGATAAAAAATTGGTAGAAGTACCTAAGAGAGGTTAGGTAAGATTGAGAGGGTGTTTTTGCTGTAGTTTTGGTGTTCTGTAGATTATGTAGAGTCGTTGGACGAGCAAGTGGCTCGCTAGGCGAATAGGTGAAATGTTTTCCAGAGAGTTTTCTAGGATAGGCAAGTAAGCTCGCTTAGCCTGCAAAACTCACTTTTTTTGGACTCGATGGGGGAGTTGGTGAGACGTTGGACGAGTTGTTAAGGGGTTAGTAGGTTGTAGGGGTTGGGTGAACCAGTTCGTTGAGCTGGAGAAGCTCTCTATTTGGGCCCTCACTAGGCGAGTGGTCCGTGGTCGTTGGGCAAGTGTTTAGGGATAGTTTGATTATTTTGATTTTTATTTCTCATTTGTGTTTGGATTTAAATGATGTAATATTTTATCTGATACTTAGTGTGATATGATTTGGAACATATGGTTAAATGGATGTAAGGTTTATAAAATTTCTAATAAGATTTTTTTTTTTTTTTGTGGTTTCAAGTGTTGTTAGTATGAATGTATGGAGCTAAGCATTAATGGTTTATCTTAACAATCTAATGATCATCTATTTTCAAGTAGAGAAAGGTGAGACATGTGGTAATAGTATCAAGAGGTCCTAGTTTAGGCGTTTTACCTTGACCAAAGGCGTTGTTTAACAGACTAACCTTGTGTGGTAGCTTGGGATGGACCAGTTGTTTTACCACAACAAGTGCATGAACCACCGTAGTTCGACATTCATACTATATTCGAATGAGTCAAGTCCGAGTGTATTGTATGCTTTTAGGGTGTTTGATTATTTGGCTTGGAAAGTAATCTACGTGAAAATTTTAATTATTTTATGATAATTATGTTTACATTAGCTTATCCTATTTTGTTTTCTTTTGTACTTAGGTGTTCTTATTACTCATGTGTTTCGACTATGATTATCTGGTGGATGTGAGGAGAGGACGATGAGATTTTTGTAGAGCAAGCTTTGGATGGAGGGACAAATGATGTTTAGTTTTATCTAAACTGACTAGATGTATATATAGTTTTGATCTTAGTACCTTGTATATATAAAGTTTGCTTTTATAATAATGGTAGATGACTAGTACTTAATTTTATATTTTTGTTTATTCTATCTTATTAATTATGTGATAGTTTCTTTATAGTTTTAATACTATATAATTAGGATGTTATAATTTAAATTTATTTAATTTTAATTTTTTTTATTTAGATAAAATATTTTAATTACTACTAAATATAAAATAACAATAAAATCTAAGCAATTTTTTATAGTTAAAAATATTACTATTAGTTATTTTTTAATCTTTATTAGTAATATTATTTTTGGTTAAAGTTTGTTAAGAAAATTTCAACTCATAAAGATAAAGTTTTTATTGATGTAAGCTAAGATTATTTTTACTTTATATCAACTTTGATTAGGGTTATCACTTTTACACCCTTTTTTATTGAGCGGACTCTTCAATTAATGTTTGGTTTTAAATTTCTACTCGTTAACACTGATAAAAAGATCCTGGTTAAAATTTGTTCAAATATATTTTGAGTTTAACATAAAAAAATTAGATATTAATTTGATTCAAATTTTCGTTAAGTTTATTTAATATGGTTTTTTTGTCAATAAAATTCTAATTTTTATGAATTTTATTAAATTTGGTCATTTTCGGTAATTATATTTAAATAATTAATGACACAACTCTATATATTATGTATCAGTTTGAGATTTTTAGTTTTTGTTTTATTTTATTTTATTTTTAACTAAAAAAATTTTCTACTTATCATATCAGGATAACATAAATTATAACTAACTTCATAAATCATCATTAAAACTTTTACAAAATATTATTAAAATATTTTTCATTATAATTAATGAAATTTACAATTTTTGGTTTATGCTAAAAAAATAATTTATATATTTCAATATAAAAGTTAGGTTTTACGTCTAATTTTGAATAGTCTTGGTAAATTTTATTTCTATTTCCTTAACAATTAGATTATAATGAAATTTTTCCTGTCCTCTGAGTAAAGTTTTGGACTGAAATTCTCATTCTTCAATAGCATGCTTTATCTTGTAAGCATAGTAATCAATATTATTGATTGCTTTGGCCTTCTTAAGGATCTTCAGCTTTGTATTCCTCGGCTCCTTGAATCATTCTATATATTAATTTCTTCCGTTGACAGTCGTTCTAGGTCATTGGTTATGATTATCTTATTGCTCATGCTAGTTGATTTTTCCTTAGCAAAGACAGAGATATACAGTATACCATTTTCATCTACAAGTTAACATTGATAAAAAGATCCTATATTTGCTCAAATATATTTTCAGTTTAACATAAAAAAAACTAAATAATAGTTTGATCCATATTTTGGTCAAGTTATTTAATGTAGTCTCTTTATTTTTGTCAATTAGGTTCCAATTTTATTAAGTTTGGTCATTTATGATAATTATGTTTAAATAGTTAATGATACGTTTGTAGGGAAGTTAATACACATATGTCTCAACATTGATAAGATATAGTCTGTTTTGGGTCAAGTCTTTATGAGTTTGTTATTGATATCACTCTAAAAGACCTTTTACCAATGGAGGTATGTTATAAGATAGTGTTTTGTGGATTGGTGGCAGCTTAGTTTTTAGCAGTGTTATGACCTTGGTCGTTGTGATGATATCCACTCGACAATGATGTTCACGCCATACTGCAACACAGGAGTAAGTTGTGCCAAGGTCGATTCCTATGGCAAGTCCTTGATCTTCTTTCGCCATTGCTTGCTTTCAAAGTGAGTGAAGACTGATATGGATACTCTACACAGGAATTGAATTCTAAATTTAGAATACCACATGATGATTTTTTTATATAACTGTGAAATACGACAATCACCTTAAGCACTTAAAGGTGTATTAAATTACTACATCTGTTCATCTTCGTCTCATGAAATGTAATTAAGCATAACAGTTTAGTTATTGGAAATCATGACATTAATTATTCACATTAACAGACTCTCCTCGTTTCCAGTTTATATGCAGTGTGTAAATTGGAAGGCCTTCAAGTTTACAGCATCTCCTCAAATTTTTTAAGAAGGTAGTAGTAATATGGTTATGCTAATTTATGCACAAATGAATTTGATTAGATTTTCCAAAAGTTTGTTTAATTAATTAAAATCTTAAAACATAATAAATATTTATAAGTTGTTTTCAAGTTGATTTTAATTTGGTCTGATGCTTCTGTTGTCAGAGTTAAATTTTTACTTTCAGACTCTTCATTATTTCATTTATTTCTATCACAACCAGTTTTTCTTTCTTTTTTTTTGCTTCCTCTTCTAAAATAATACCACAATATTTGTTAAAAATTATTAATAACTTCGCTTCTTTAACATGTAATTTTCATTAATTTCCTTTTTAAAGAAAGTAAAATTCTATTATATTGATCTTACTACTAATATATATATATATATATATATATATATATATATATATATAACGCTTTATTTATCATATATATACCATTTTTTAAGTGTTTTTTATGTGAGCGTAACATAATCTATTGCTATTTGACATGCTATTTATCATTGGTCTAAATTTTTTTGTAAAAAAAAAAAAATTAATAAAAAATTTCAAAAAATATAAAAAGAAATTTTAAAAAATATATAAAATATTAGTTTTATTATATAACTTACTCTATCTATTAGTTCTATAATATACAATAAAAATATAAAATATTAAAAAAATATGACAAAAGAAAAAAGTCTCAAAAAAATATTCATTACTTTAATATATGAATAAAAACTTTTGATACAATAATATTTTAAAATATAACCGTTAATATGTTCGGTATGTATCATGATATGACATTGATTTATAAGACAATATATAGGAAACATGTATACCATCATAACATAACCTATAAATATTTATTTACATAGAAAAATGTTACAACAAAGAAAAAATAATATAAAATTAGTCAATTTAATTTTTTAGTACAAAAATTATGACAATGAAAATAACTTATATAAGTTAGAATTATCCCTTCTTCACCATATGTGATAATTTTCTTTATACATCTATACAATTATTATTGTCATTGGATTATTTTGGATATCTCTAGTAAACTTTAAACAAATTTAATACATGATAAGAAACAATATACAAGTTTAAAATTCTAATAGTAATAATAGTAAGTAAGTCAAGCTTTCAAATCATATCTCTATTACTATGATTCCCATTTATTTTGTTACTCTTTTAAAACTTGCCATTTACTACCATAGAATATAGTTGGTCACAACAGTAATAAAATCTCCATTTGAGCTTGGTAGGCTTTGGGGTCACAAAATCAATCAAGAGAAACCGTAACTAAAAGAAACTAACAAATTTACGAGCAATGAAAAGTTTCCTATTTCCCATGAAATGATTCCACTAAGGTAATTACTAGGACTAAACATAAGTAACTACACTATATTATATTAAACTATAGTTAACTATATTTTTAATAAACTAAAAACTTAACTACTTAATATTATATATAAAAACCGTATTGTTTAACGGTTCAGATATAAAAAAAAACTTAATTTATATAAATTACCTGATAATCAAATCCTTTCAAAAATACGAGTGTAAGTCAGTTTTACCAAACTCTTTGGCTTTTCCGTTACACAGTTTTTAAAGAATTTTTTATTTCTTTTTTTGTTATTTATTTTTGTCTTTAAGATAAATTATATACTTTTAGACTATATACAAATCATATAAAATATTATTTTTATGTGATAGAATATAATTATTACATATATTAAAATAATTTTATATTTAACAGAAATCATTTATCATAAGTCAATCAGATAATTTGTTTGTAAATACAAGTCTAAGCGAGATAATTGGTCTATGAATACAAATACAGCCTGCATTGGTTGTGGTCCGATAGCTAAATATTTTAAACACTATAAACAGAATTATTGCTGGTTTATGTTGCCTCATGAAATTGAATAAGTATGATAGACACAATTTCATTATGTTAAAATAAAAATTAACAAAACAAAAAATCCCCATTAAGATAAGATTCTAAAATTAAATCAGAAATAAAAATTTACAAGTTTAATATGCAAAAGTTAAACTTAAAAGATGCAAGGAGGGATGCCAACTGGTCTGGTCAAATATGGATAGTGCCTACCGCAACCCGATCCGACAAAAAAAAAATCCGCTCGTTACCCGTACGAATACTCGCTTAAAAAATATCTGCGGGTATTTTAAAACCCGCGAATATACGCAAATATTTAAAAAAAATGTATTTTTATAAATTATTAAAATAAAATTTAAATAGAATTACAAAAAAATTTATAAAATATAATATAGATTAAATTAAATATAAATTAAAATTTAATTTTTGTTTTGGTTGAATTGGTCTGAGGGTAAGTTGTCCTTCTTTGCTTTGTTCTCTTTTGATCTTCAATCCTTCTCGAAGATGCCATCCACTACAATGCCTTATTGACGCGTAGAAGATACTCTGACGCTCAACATATAAAACGGTCTAAATTTTATTAGGATGCTCAACATATAAAACGGTCTAAATTTTATTAGGATACAAGAGGAATATTGTACCTAGACATTGTATATTTATAGAGCCTGGCACGCAAGTCCATTGATTAACCATTAGTACAATATATTTTTATGCAATAAAACCCAATAATCAATAATTAATACGTATACAGTATATTTTTAGACAATAAAACCCAATAATCAATAATTAATATGTATATTTTGTAAAGAGTAAGACAATCTGACCTATTAATTAGTATATTTTTAAGCAATCAAACCTAATAATCAATACCGTATATTTTATAAAGAGTAAGGCAATCTGACATATTAATACATGTTAATTGTCCATAAATGACAATTAATTCTGATCGGTATAATTCATATAGTACAATTTTAATCAAAATTTAACCTTGTAAAATATAAATTAATGTTAATTTTAATTAAATTTAACTTAAATAAAATAAAAATTAAGTTTTTATTTTTTGTGGATAATGGATATCCGCGAGTACGGATAGTATAATACCCGCACTCGACCCGTTTATAAGCGGATATTAAAATACTTGCTATCCGCGGGTTTCGGATAGTAAATATCCACAGGTATCAACTATCCGCCGTAGATTTTATCGGCAGATATCCGCGTGCATAAATTTTTTTGTCATTCATAGATGCAAGAATAGAGCGGCAACAGGATCATAGACAAAAAATCTGTGACCGTGGTAAATCGATAATTGAAAGAAAAATGTGATGGGACGACAAAGAATATAAACATAAAAAAGACAATTTATGTAGTTAACTGTACTGTATATAAAGGTTCAATTTTGTAAAACTGAATCACAAAATAGTATAATTTAATTTTTAGTAAAAAATAGTTTAATTTTTAAATTTTAATATAGTATAGATAATTTATAATTTAGTGAAATTAAATTAATTGTGCTCAATCCTAATAATTATTCTGTAAAATTTATTTTGAAAAGAAATTTTTCATATTATACTAAAATTTATTATGACGTAATTTTCTACTATATCGTATAAAGACATAAACCTATTATAATATCTAGAATCATTAGTCATAAAAAGCTATTTCTTATCCATAAAATAATAAACTAAAATTCTATTAAATATATGATTCTAAAAATAAAAGTAAATCTAACTTTTTTCTTTAATTGATGTGGTGAAATAAACTTTATATTGAGAATTTTGTTCTTATAAAGTGTATTTAAATGTATCTTCCATCACCAAAAGCATAGCTTACCACTGAACCATATTTCTCTTTTTCGTTATAATAATATTTCGACACAAACTTTCTTTATCACATTTACATGGATTATTTTTTTTATTAATTTGTTATTTATTTGTTATTGTATTAATATATTATAAATTCAGTAATAAAAAGAAGAGATGTATGTCAAAGTATTGTCAAATAACCCTAATTAAGTTCAGCTAAATCAACCAAGGTAAACAATGTATACATTTCTAGAACAAATATAACATTGCCACATTTTTCCATCATAAAACTTTACATTCATCAAACACAATAAAATTCAGCACCATAAAAGTCTAAGCTAACCAGACTTTCCACCAAAACGTTCAAAGAGGTTAATAAGCTCTTCCAGATGATCCTCAAACACTTCTATTTCCTCCTCCTGCTGACCACCATCAAGTAACTCTGTGGCCTTAGTTATTGCAGAACTGATCTTTTTCCTGTCTTCTGAGCAAACTTTTGAACTGTAATTCTCTTTTTCCAAAGCTTTCTTTATCTTGTAAGCATAGTCATCAATTTTATTCATTGTTTTGGCCTTCCTAAGGAATTTCATATCTTTAGCTTTGTATACCTCTGCTTCTTGAATCATTCTATTAATTTCTTCCGTTGGCAATCGTTCTATGTCATTGGTTATGATGATCTTATTGCTGATGCCAGTTGTTTCTTCCTTAGCAGAGACAGATAGTATACCGTTTTCATCTATGGCAAAGCACACATCAAAAGGATGGCCCCTAGGAGCTTTAGGAAAGCCAGAAAGATTGAAAGAGCTCAACAAATTGTTATCACTGGATCTTGTTCTCTCACCCTCATAAACCTTTATTCGAACAGATGATACGTTATCTGCACTAGTAAAATATGTATGTGTCCTCTTTACAGGAATAGTAGTATTCCTTGGAATCATTACACTCATGATATCTCCCTTTATATTAATACCAAGTGATAACGGTATTACATCCAGCAACACCACGTCAGGAACATTCTTAATACCTACACTCAACAAAGCAGCCTGCACAGCAGCACCATAGGCTACAGCTTCATCAGGGTTTATGCTTTTGCACAGATCCTTACCCTCAAAGAAATCTTGCAATAATTCTTGCACTTTGGGAATCCTAGAAGACCCACCAACAAGAACAATATCATGCATACTTCTCTTGTCCATTTTTGCATCAGCAAGACACCTATCTACTGTCTCCATACACTGTTTAAAGAGCTCCATGTTGATTTCCTCAAATCTTGCACGAGTGATNGAAGAACAAAAGTCAATGCCATTAGATAAACCATCTACCTCAATTCTGGCACTGACAGCATGTGACAGTGTCCTTTTGGCCCTCTCACAGGCACTTCTCAACCTCCTTAATGCTTTAGGATTTCCACTAATGTCCACTTTCTTTTCCTTCTTTATTTTCTCCAGAAAGTAGTTCACCATTCTGTTATCAATGTCCTCTCCTCCAAGGTGAGTGTTTCCCGCTGTTGCCTTAACTTCAAAGATCTTACCCTTAATCGTTAGGATAGAAACATCAAAAGTACCACCACCAAGATCAAAAATGAAAATGTTTCTCTCTCCAACACAATTATTAATCCTTCTGTCAAGACCATATGCAATAGCTGCAGCAGTTGGTTCGTTGATTATCCGTATGATGTTAAGGCCAGCAATGGTTCCAGCATCTATGGTAGACTTAC
>NC_028360.1:10437082-10439956 GCF_000741045.1 Vigna radiata var. radiata
TATTCGCATTAACTGCATCTCCTCGTTTACAGTTTATATGCAGTGTCGAAATTGGAAGGCCTTCAAGTTACATTCATTCATTTCCTTCTTTTGAGGTACTAGCAATATGGTTATGCTAATTTATGCACAAATGCATAGGATTGGATTTCCCAAAAGTTTGTTTAATTAATTAAAATCTTAAAACATGATAAATATTTATAAGTTGATTTTAATTTAGTGTATTAATGATGTCAAAAAAATCCGCGGGTACCGTATATGTGGGTAAAATTCGTGGTGGGTAGTTATTCTCTGTGGATATTTACTATCTGTAGGTAACTAGTAACGGGTATTTTAATATCGGCTTCTAAACGAGTCGAGTACGGATAACATACTATATGATCCGTGGGTATCCGTTACCCACAAAAATTAAAAAAAATATAATTTATACTTTTTTAATTAAAAGTAAAATAAAATAGTATTTTATTAGGTTAAATTTAACTAAAATTAAATTTTAATTTATATTATATTTAATTTATATTATATTTAATTTATATTATATATATATATATATTGTAATTTTATTTAAATTTTATTTTAAAAATGTATAAAATAATTTTTATGGGTATCTGCGGGTTTCTAAAAAGGTACCCGTGTGGGTAGTGGGTTGGGTTGCAGGTAGGCACTATTCGTGCCCGACCCGACCCGTTGCCATCCTTAGGTGTGATGCTACTATTGTTAAAGTGATAATGGGTTAAAAATAACGAGACTCAATTGTTTTAATATTAAAAGGTCTTAATATAAACGGTTTCGTGAGTTTCATTATTTTAAAACACATCATCTTTCTATAAACTACTTTTCTAGACTCTTATGTCTTTTTTATAATGGGTTTTGCACTCTATTTATTTGTTTGAAGATCGGAAGCTACTTGTGTGATCCTCGCGGTGAGATCTTCAACTCTACCCGATCAGTTTCTCAAATAGAGTAAGTTGGTTTTCTACTCTTTCTCTGGTTTCACGTTTTCTAATACATGTGGGCTTTCGCTCTATCATGTGTATTGTTTGAGTCCTCTTTTAAGCTCTTTATTGGTTTGTGGTTCTAATAGCGTACCCTGATCATGTTTCTGTTATTTGTAGGTGTAGATAGAGCTCTTTGAACTATAAGAGCGAAATAGGGTTCTTTAGTACGGTTTGGTCTTCTAAAAAGGTAAGTGAAGCTAGTGTTTTTCTTTAATTTGAATTATGAAATATGATTAATGATTGATATGATGATATGATTAGAAACTTGTAAATTAAAATAATTATTTTGGTAAGAATTGTGTTTAAAGGAGAATAATTAATTGTATGATTGTTTGGCGCTTTGTATAAATTTTGTGTTGGCTTGTAGAACTGTGAATGTTGTTGATATGTTTGTATTGGTATCAATTTTGGTGAAATGTTAAAGAGGAGAAGTTAGTTGAGTTTATAGGTTAATTTTAGGTACAATAGAGGTTTGATAGGTGAACTTTAGAATTTTTTGTCTAAGGTGAAATTTGGTGGTTTAGAACATGTTATTTGGTTATTTGGAGCTTGTTTAGACTTTTAGTTGAGCAAAAATCTGATGTTGAGTTGGTAAATCTGCAAATAAGTTGAGTTCAAGTTGTTTTTTGTCTTTTTTAGAGGTTTTGAGTAGTGAGTTTTCAAAGTAAATGGGTTAAAGTGAAGTAGAGTGCCTAGGGTTTGCTATTGGATCATTTGTGACTTGGTCAAACCCCTAAATGGCTAAGTTATGGGTTAAAAGTGGTAGATTTGAGCTATGGTTTATAAGTTGAAGTTTTAGTTGGTTTAATTTAGAATTTCATTCAAAATGAGTTTAGTTTTTGTTTAGTTTAATCATACATGCTTATATAGGTCAGTTGTAGCTTAAAATACCAAATGAAAGTGATAAAATATTGGTAGAAGTACCTAAGAGAGGTCAAGTAAGATTGAGAGGTTGCTTTTGCTGAAGTTTTGGTGTTCTGTAAATTATGTTGAGTCGTTGGGCGAACAAGTGGCTCACTAAGTGAATAGATGGAGTGTTTTCCAGGATGGGTGAGTCAGCTCGTTTAGCATGCAAAAGTCATTGTTTTTGGACTTGTTGGGGGAGTTGATGAGACGCTGGACGAGTTGTTAAAGGGTTTTGGCAGTGGGTTCCAGGGGTTAGGCGAACCAGCTCATTGAGCTAAAGAAGCTCTATGTTTGGACCCTCACTAGGTGAGTGGTCTAAGGTCGTTGGAGAAGTGTTTAGGCATTGTTTATTTATTTTGCTTTCTATTTCTCATTTGTGCTTGGATTTATACGATGTAATGTTTTATCTGATACTTAGTTATATGATTTGGAACATATGGTTAAATGGATGTGAGGTTTATAAAAGTTCTAAAGAGAATTATTTTTTGTGGTTTCAAGTGTTGTTAGTATGAATGTACGGAGCTAAGTACTGGTAGTTTATCTTGACACTCTAATGGTCATCTGTTCTCAATAGAGAGGGATGAGCATGTGGTGAGAGTAGTAGGAAGTCTTAGTCTAGGAGCTTTACCTTGGCCAAAGGCATTCTTGATAATTATGTTTACATTAGCTTATCATCTCTTTTTTTTTCTTTTGTACTTGGGTGTTCTTGTTACTTGTGTGTTTTGATTATGATTATTTGGTATATGGAAAGCAATGAAATTTCTATAAAGCAAAACTTTGGATGGAGAAACAGATAATGTTTAGTTTTATCTAGACTAACTAAATTTTTGTGTGTGTGTATGTGTATATATATATATATGGGTTTGTTAACGCGCGTACGCTGATTTTTCAGTTGGTATATTTTAGCAATGTGTACCGGGTTTCAGTAGACAAAAGTACCCTTATATATCATGAATTTTAAGTTTTAAGGTAA
>NC_028360.1:10440178-10450485 GCF_000741045.1 Vigna radiata var. radiata
TCTCATTCCTCTCAACCCTTTCTCTTTCACTCTAATTTTTTCTCTGTCATCCCTACTGTAGCTCCAATTGAAAAAAAAAATCAAAAACCCTTGCCTAACCCTAATTCACCTTCCTCACTTATCGAATTAAGTCATGTAAATAAAAAACCTTCATATAACTAAGTCCAGAAGCCGTCGGTAAAACCCTTGTCGCTAACCTTTACCGAGGGCTTCTGCCCTTCGGTAATTACCGAGGGACAAAAGCCTTTGTTAATTACCGAGGGGCAAAAGCATGCGGTAATTAAACACTTTTTAAAAAAAAAATTAAAGAATGAGATTCAGGGCCAAAACAACAGTACAACTCACCAAGGTCTAAAAGTGCTTTATGTGGCAAAAGTCTCAAAACTAAACATCTACATAAAACTATAAGAAGAAAATGCCCTATAGTTCTTCGGGCCCAGAGAAAAAGAAAGGGGAAAATGAAGAAAATTGAACAAAACAAATACATAAAATTAGACATGGCTTTGGCTTTGCTTCCCTAATCAAGTTAACTGCACCATTCATGCCAGACAACTAGTTGCCTCATGCAACTTCTTGGATTGGTCCATTTGATCTAAAGCCACGACCCTTCCACGATATCCACCCCTGGTGTCCTAGCTATGACCTACAACAAAATTTAATTACAATTGTTAAATAAAATTAAATGCAACTTATTAGTTAACTTAATATTAGTCACCCCTGTTTCGTATAAGCATTAAGTTCCTTCATATATAGCATGTATTGCATGACAATTTCTCAAAATGAGACCTAGTATTTTGTTATACGGTTTGAGTGATGGCATCAGAAACAACAATTACAATAAATTCCTTCACTATATCAGAAACAAATAATTCCATGTCAAGCAATGAGCATCACATCCAGTTTATGGACATCCATAATGTTTTCCCTAGCGTCAGCGAACCAAAATACAAGTAATTACTCCTTTCTCTACAGTATTCATTAGCAGATAGCTATCCATATTGATTGACTCAAGGAGATAGATTTTACTAGCTTACTGTGAATTACAATCAAATTATAGAAAACGCTCCATGTAAAAATAGTAAGCTATACATATTAGTGCAGACAAACCAATATGGCACAACAGAGTCTTCTTAAAAGCATAAGTTACCTGTTAACAAAGAGTCTTCGAAAATGATGGAAAACACTTTGCGTAAATAGAGTGAGGGAAATATGAAGGAAGCAACAAGGACTGCAGGGCCCAGAATGTATTCAAGAAATATGCTTCCAATCTTTAAATGATGAAAAGGAAATTGAGTTGGAAACTTAATACAGAATGTAGAAATTAAGGAATCAACCAATAATTAAAAAACCTAACTTTAGTGTACATTTGCAGTTGGGCACCAGTTAGCTGGTTGACAAACAACCCTTGTGATAAGCTCAACTAAATATTAAATGAAAAGAAACTATGTAAGAATAAATATATATAAATTCACATAATCAATGTTTATACGTTTGTTTATAAATTCACATAAATGAAAAGAAACTACGTAAGACCCTTTGATTTCAATGTTTATACGTGTTTATTTATTATATATTACTTAACTTTTTCATTTATATGATTTTCCACTTGTATTAATTATAGATATATATCTTAATAAAATTCTATAGATTATCTTAGTTAACTAAACCACTTTTTTATAATATTTTAAGAGATAGAATAAAAAGATTTAATACTTATGATATATGAGTTCTCTGTATAAATATTATGCAGCAACAACATTATAAGATAAATAATGACCTGTTAAATCATCTCCCAATTGGTCATAGTCACCGCTTGTATAAGTATGAAAAGCCAACTCCAACAGGAGATTCCAGGAATAACATGCTGGGTTCTGCAACATCACAGATACAACAATTATTTCTCTAGTTGTGTATATTTAGTAGTGGTGATCATCATACCTCTGTTCCATGAGAAGTTATTAAATTTGAGGCCATGGCATATGTGGTTTCATAGTATGACCTTGTGACATGTTTGATCATAGATAATTTACCACAGACTTTGTTTGACAATATTATCTCCAATTCCATGGTCAGAATGTTCCACACAGTAAATTAAAACAAAGACATTAACTACTATCTAGTTTTACCTCAATTAAGCCAAAGCACCAACGATTTCTCTTCTGGCTTGCTCATGACCTGGTAGAACCAATAAAAGAGTGTTTGTTAAACTCGCTTGTCGCATCAAAGCCAACAAACTTGATTTCCCCACTAATGAAATATAGTAGTCAACCAAGGATCAATCCAAGGACTCGCTTGTTAAGTTTAAAGTACATGGTTATAATCTTGTAATTATTTACTTACTAACTTCTAACTAACTAACTAACAAACAAGGTGGGGAAAAGAAATTAAACAAAGAAATTAAAAAGAAAAGAATAAAGAAGATCAAATTTGTTTTAAAAGAAAAGAAGAAAATAAAATGTAAAACAAAAAGTACAGAACAAAGGCCTAAGCTAAATTGCAAAATAAGAATTGCAAGAGCAAATACAAATATAAAAGAAAGACTACAATGCCCTAAAATCAATCCTAACAGCTACTGGATATGCGAAACATCTTAACCTTTATTAACCAGAAATACCAAAAATAAAGGAAAAAGACAAGAAGCATTAACAAAAAAACAAAAACTAGAAGTAAAATCACAACCTAAACTACTAAACAGAACACAGTTATTGGATAGAAGTCACAAATATGAACTAAAATGCTTGAAATAGCCTATCAATTGAATTATTATTATACAAGAAGACATCTCATTCATAAGTTGCCCACCTCGGGGTCTAAAGTTCTAATACAGAACTAAAATTGAATAACAATCAATTGATTTACCAAATAAAAACAGATTCAATTCCAAATCCACAAACACAACTCACAAACAGAAACTAAAACAATATGAATTAAAATATTTTTTTATGGATTGAACTCTTATCTGGCTCGGGAAGACATCCCGTTCATTTACGACCACCTCGGGGTCGTGTAATTCCAAAAAGAAATTTACAATGTGCAGATGTCTAGAGTTCAACTTATTTTCAATCAAGAACAAGAAACAACACACAAGAACACAAAACACAATCACGTAATATGAATAAGAACGGAAACATTGAAGAAAACAAATTCGAAACAACAAAATCATAAAGCACACAAAGCAAAGAACACATCAAAGGAAGAAAAACATTTTATTAACAAAAAGAACAATTACAATAGAGTGTACCGAACGAAATGCACAATCGGAGCCACCACGGGCTGTCACCACCGTGAGTGTTTCGCTCCAAAAGCACGAGAAATGAAAACCCTAATCTAAAGAGCGAAAAACAGTAAAAATTGAAAGTGTCTCCCTGTGTAAGCGTACTATTTACATGGCAGAAACACCCTTTTTATAGGGTCTGAAGAAAAATGGGAAAAGAAAAACAAATGGGAAAGGGGAACCTTGCTTCACTTGGCCGTTTCGAACTCATCAGACGACCTCTCTTTATTTTTCTTTGAGCTGCAACTTCAGCCCTCCGATCAGCTCCACGTCAGCATCGGTCAGGGTCCGGTCACTCCTCTTCTTCGCCGGGCAGGATGAGGTCAGGGTCGCGAGTTTCCTTCTTCTTCCTCGCTTCTCTCGCACTTTTTCTGCCCTAGCATTCGGGTATTTCTCTCTGAATGAAAGTGCTCAAGGGGATGTTCTTTTTTCTCAAGTGAGCTGCTCTGCAATGACCCCCACTGCTACCTCCAGTGAAACTCACTGTTTCACTTAAGCCCATCTCAACATTGGAATAGCACCAGCGTTGGCCCAATTCCAGCAACAACAGCGTTTCAATTTTTGCGGTGACGTTCCAGCCCAATTGTGTTTCTGCAGTGCAGCGACAGTTTCAATTGCAGCAATTTAGCAGCTTAATTCCAATTTCACTTGGCCTAGTGCAGTAACAGCAAAGCCCCAAGCATCCCAATTCAACTTCTTCACTTAAGCCTAATTAATTTGCAGCAGTGACAATTCCTCTCCAAGACCGGCCCAATCTACAAAAAAAATCAATCAACAATTAAAGAAAGAGAAAAGAAAAATTCAACCAAAAAAAATATTATTATTGTATTTTATTTTATTTTTAATTTTTTCTTTATTAACATAAAATTAAATTCCTAATTATTTACAAAAACTAAAAATTACCTCTAAAAACCTATTTTTAACTAAAATTATACAAAACTAAAGAATTTAAAGAAAAACCTAAAAGTAACCTAATTCTAAACAATTAAAAATTAAAATACACTAACAAAGACTCCTAAGCACAAATAAAAGTGCAAAATCTGAGAGTTATCAGTGTTCTTCCATTGGTTTCTTTGACTGACATATCCAACATAGTGCTGAAAGAGCAGGCTTATAAGATAGGAAAACAAAAAGAAGCAAGGTGTATGAACTAGTAAGCTTTAATACAATGTTATCGAATTGCAACAACATGGGTGATTCAACATGATCATCTTATGTACTGACATGGATAAATTCAAAACAGAATCATGATCGATGGAAATTATTTTGAAAGCCTGGACATAGTGAAGCTTATTCAGTAACGATTACAACATTCAGAAAAGCATCAGACAATTAAAAAAGAAAAATTGCACACCTCAAAAGCATGACCTCCAATGTTAACATAGAGCTCTTACACAATAAAGGCCATTTAAATTTAGTTTAATAGGCAGAAGAGAAACTGTGCAATGGTTAATAGGAAGTGATGAGCTTGCATAATAGAAAAAAATAGGGTTTTGGTCAATACCTCCAAATCGATGTTGAGGATTTCAGCAATTTGGCGCATGATGGAGTGGACGAGTTTGCTCTTGTTGTATCTCTCCTCGTAGGCCTGAATATCCTCTTCGTAGACCTTACGCTCTCTGAGATCGATGTAACCCTTTTCCTTGTCGACACGGAGGACCATGACGGGCTCGATGCACCCCACCTGTATCATCACTTTGCCGAATCTCTCCTCTGGATCAAATTTATGATGCAATAGTCAGATATAGAAAAAGTAAATGTGTGGCTCGACGTCGAGTGCTCCCCAAACGGCAGAGTGATGGGCCTCTCCCTCCCTTCCGTCAACCTCTGTGGTGGGCTTGACCTTCACAAAAACCTCTGCCTCCTTCTCTGCCTTGACATCTCTGAGAACAACATTCGCGGCCCAATCCCAATGAACCGCTGTCAGCGTCCGCAAACCAGCCACCAACGAACCGCCGTCAGCGTCCGCAACAACAACCGCTTCAAACCGCATTAGGGCGACAACCTCACGCTTCAAACCAACGAATAATAGGGAATGGAAGAGCGCCACCCAGCAACAAACCTCCGTCAGCATCCACACCACCAAACTCGCGCCGTCAAATTACAGCGAACCAGCTGACCGCAACCCTAAGTTAAGGAGTGAGTTCGACAAAGGGAGGGAGTTCTACTTTTGGGAAATTTAGGTTCATTTGAGGAAAAAATACTCTTTTGAACCTAAAAGCATAGTAGGCGTTACCGAAGGGAAAATGCCCTCGGTATTTAATTTTTACCAAAGGCCCAAAGGCCGCCGAAAATAAGCCTGCGGTAATATGCGATATTATTGTATAAATCACAGAATTTTCATACATCATTTACACATGTACACCACATTTCATTATATGTTTATCACAGTATACAAATTCCATAAAATTCAACATTTATTTTAGCACCACCACTACCCATGGCAATTCCTCCCATTCCAAAGGTTGCGAAATACCTAAAACATACCTCTTTTTTCTTCACAAAGAAAAGTTGTAATGAGTATGGTTCACTCACTAATATAATTGAATTAGTTGTTCTCTAAAACGTTTAAATGACATACACAACTATAGATGCATAATCTAGAGATTCGAAACAGACTTATTTTTTTGTTAAATTATTATTGTTCACGCATCCTCCAATAAAAAAAATCAAAATCAACATTATCAATTATTTTGTTATTAAAGTAGAAAACAAATGAACGAACAGAGCAAGAGCAACAAATTACGGTGTCACGGGTTGTTGCGTGTGGCTGAGGGAGAGTATGGAGATGAGAGAGAAACAAATTGGATAAGTAAGGAAGGTGGATTAGGGTTAGGCAAGGGTTTTTGATTTTTTTTTTTCAATTGGGGCTACAGTAGGGATGACAGAGAAAATGTTGGAGTGAAAAAGATGAAAGAGAAAGGGTCGAGAGGAATGAGAGAGGTGAATAAGGTTTTGGGATTTCTTTTATTTTATTTTTTTAGTTTTGAGAATGAAAATTATTAAAATACCTTTTACCTTAACTTAGAATCCATGATATATAAAGGTACTTTTGTCTACTAAAACCCGATACACATTATTAAAATGTACCAACTGAAAAACTAGCGTACGCATGTTAACAAACATATATATATATATATATATATATATATATATATGTTTTGATCTTAGTACCTTGTATATATAAAGTTTGTTATGTTAAATGATTGTTGTTAATTGTTTTATCTTATTAATTATGCGATAGTTCCTTTATAGTTTTAATATTATATAATTGGGATGTTACAATTTAAATTTATTTAATTTTAATTTTGTTTATTTAGATAAAATATTTTAATTACTACTAAACATAAAATAAAAATAAAAACTAAGAATTTTTTTATAATTAAAAAATATTAATATTAGTGATTTTTTTAATATTTATTAGTAATATTATTTTTGGTTAAAGTTTGTTAAAAAAATTTCAACTCATATAGCTAAAGTTTTTATTGATGTCAGTTAAGATTATTTTTACTTTATATCAACTTTGATTGTTTAGGATTATCACTTTTACAACCTTTTTGATTGAGCTTCTTTTCGTGGACTCTTCAATTAATGTTGGTTTTAAATTTCTATTAGTTAACATTGATAAAAAGAACCTCGTTAATATTTGTTCACACTAGTAAAAAAAAGATCTTTTACAGCGCACTTTATGTCACAGTTCATCAGGAACCGCAGCATAATACTGTGCAGTGGCAATTTCGCAATTAAAACGAACTTATAGGCTGCGGTTGACTAGAGAACTGCGGCCTATACCCCGGTTAAACATCTGCCCTTGAAGCCACGTCACAAAAATAATAAAATGGGGGGGGAGGGGAATATGTCGCGGTTCTGCTACGAATCGCGGCCTATAACCCTGAACGTTCTGACCTTTCGCAAATTTTCAGCACTACAATAAATTTGCAGTAGAATATGCCGTGGTTGTACCGCGAACTGCGGCATATTCCCCTGACAACGTTCTGACTTTTTCCAATATTCAACACTGCAATAAATTTGGAGGAGAATAGGCAGCGGTTGCACGCAGAACCACGACATATTCCCCAGGTAACGTTCTGACATTTAATATTCAACAATTTGCAGGAGAATAGGCAGCGGGCGCCAACAGAACCGCGACATATTGGTAGGACAATAGACCGCGGTTTCTCACTCAACAAATTTATTCGTGGAATTTTGCCCAAAAATGTTAGGCANACCATAAACAGGTTGTGTTCATTTTTCTCGTCAATATGTAATAAAGCCATCAATCCTACAAAGTTAGATGAACTTCAAGGCGAGATTGTTATCATCTTGTGTCAACTAGAGATGTTTTTCCCTCCATCTTTTTTTGACATCATGGTACATTTACTTGTTCATTTGGTTAGAGAAATCAAGTTGTGCGGACCTGTATACTTAAGATGGATGTATCCTATTGAGCGTTATATGAAGATTTTGAAAGGGTACGTTAAAAATCCATATCGTCCTAAAGGTTCGATGATTGAAAGGTATATTGCTGAAGAAAGTATCGAGTTTTGTTCAGATTACATGACATCAACGAATCCAATAGGTGTTCCTCGCACATAATGGTTGAATAAATTTTCTACAAGTAAAACCTTCCGAGGTGTGAATGTGGTGACAAAAGATCGCGAAGAATGGTTGCAAGCGCATCTTTATATATTGAACAACACAGATGAGGTGATTGATGAGTCGATATTTTATTGACTGCACTTAGTTTATTGTATCAGATTTAATCAGGGAATTATGCTTAATTGTCCGGTATTTTCCAGTTTTTCCTAATTATGCTAAATTTGATCGGAAATTCTAATTTTAATTAATTTGAATCTTCTGAGCTAATTATTTGCATTATTATTTTCAGGGAAAATTTTGGAAATATAATTTTGGACCTTTGAAGGGTTGTCACATGATGCAAGACTCTCCAAAAAAAGAAATGTGCACAAGAAAGAGGGTACTATGGTCATTTTAACTTTTTGGGCTTATGAAAAAGCTAGAAACATGAAGCTTGGGAGGTAAGTCCAGAAGAAGGAGCTGCATCATGTTGAAAATAAAAGCCCACACAATTCCACGTCCAACAAAGCTTGGTCTGTCATGCATCAAACTTTCTTTTTCTTGGCTTTGCATGAAGTATCAATTCCGCAAGCAGCTTGGGCAAGCATCACATGTTGAAAAACTCCAGCATACCACCAGCACACGCTGAATTATTTCTAGGAGGTGCAACCCATTAATGCATGTGGTGGCAGAAAAAAAAAGGGCTTCCAGCAGGCCTCATCGTCATCACGGTCCTACACCCATCACGGACTACATCATCCAGCAACTTTGAAGTCTCCAACACGGTCCAGCAGCTATCAAGAGCAACGTCCAAAGCTTGAAGTCCAGCAACTGGTCCTTGCACGGCCTTGGGCTGCAACGTCCAATTACACCTTTATCATCAACAATGCATCCAGCAACTCACGCCCATTTCTTTTCCAGCAGCCTCCACGCTGTCCAACAGAAAAGCTCAGCAACAACGGTCCAGTAGCAAAGCAACAGCATCCAGCATGGGCTGGTAGGCCTTATCACCGAAAAAAGGCAGCCTTCACGGTCAAACATCTTCTTAAGAAGTAGCTGGCCCAACATATTAAAATCACGTCCAGCACGTGATGATGAAGGAGCAGCGTGTGTGATCTTGAACCGAGAAGAGGGGTGCTGGCTGGAAAAAGAATAGAAGCATGTGGCCCAACACAAGAAGCAACACGTAGGGCAACGACAATTCATTGATAGGGGGAGAGAGCTTTTATCTTGGGAGAGCCGCCACATGCAGGGATATATTGTTCCTTGGAAACACTGTTACATTAGAGAGAGAGAACGGAGCATGGAAGGGGATGTTGATTGAGGGAGCAGAAGGCACACACATTTGCTGGTTTTTCTAGGGAGGATAAAACACTTTTCCATTTCTTTTGATAGAAGCCAAACGCACAAGAATTTTGTTTCTTTTCTTGAAGCATGGACCAAAGTTGTTTCTTGCAACATATATATTTAAAGCTTGTAGTTTGAAGTAGTTTTGTTAATTAGATTACTTCACTGTTTGCGTGATTATCTTTTATGTTGCTTTAGTGTCATGCTTCTTCTAGTTGATTATAATGTGCTTTTATTATTCCACTTTTAAGCTCATTCATTGCCTTAAGAAGTAGGTACATGTGCCACCTCTAGCTTTTAATATTGTGAATTACGTTTTCAATTTATGAAGGACAAAGAACTCGGTGTTCAATCATTTAGAGGTGCAGCGTGTTTGAATTGAGAGAAGCAGGTGATTAGGTAGAGCTTAGGGCCCACGGTGGTGCTTTGGAGAAAAGAGAGGAATGGTAATGTTGTTGGATGGTGCAGCATGTGTCACGGCTAGGGAGGAATTTTGGAAGTACTTTCAATCTAATTTGCTTTTGGAGAATGTCATGACAAAGAGGGTTTTTAGGCTATTGCAATTTTAATTTTATTTGGTAGATGCCATAGGTTAATTTGGTTAATTGCTAAAGGTAATTTGTGTTGTTTATTTCTTTTGCTTTAATTTAATTTTATAATGTTTGTTGAGTTGGGTTTTATGTTGTTTCTAATTTAGTGATGCATATTAGCAATTTTAATTATGCTAGATATTTGTCTTACAGTGTTAGGCGTCTAATATTTTCTTTCACTTTAATGATTCTGTGTTTTAATTTATTCATCTGCATTCACAATCCTTTGACAAACCCCCCCCACACTGTGTTAGACCTGATTCTGAACCGCAGTTGGTCCTTGTGAGACGACCTAGGGGTCATTCCCTAGCTATACTGCATTTCTCATATGCAAACAAATTTGTATGCGTTGCGACGCTCATCAGTGATCCCTTTTTTGGAAGCACACAAAGCCATTGTTAAGAATAAAAATCCAAGACAATCAGAGAAATGGCAGTTGATGGAGCATAACAAAACATTTATGTTCAAATCTGAAATTGACAAAGAGCCACATTCTTCTCAAACTTTATTGTGGCTTG
>NC_028360.1:10451406-10453997 GCF_000741045.1 Vigna radiata var. radiata
ATTTCCTATGATTACTATTACATGTTTTGTTAANTTATATGATATTACATAAGTCTTTTATTAATATTTCATGTTGCNATTTATTTTGACAAATATATGGCTGATCATCCACATTCTTCAGGGGATGAGGTTCCCCCTACCAGATCCACTAGAGGACCCACTAGGATGAAGCAACTTTTGATCAGAAAGAATAGTGGTGAAAGAACTCCAGTGAATGTGAACGTGATCACGGGTGTGGCAACTGGCCTCTATATTCAATTCCTCATTAACAAATATATCATATGAACTAATTAATTAATGTGTATGTGACAGACAATTAGAAGCAAAGCACAAGGAACAAGTGCTCAAAACAAAAACCCCCACCTATTATCTCGTGGTGGGTATAGGAAGCTTGAGGAGAAAATCCTCAAGCAAAAGTCAGATGCTAGATCACCATCTCAGGGTGGTAGCCAAAACTTGTTGGCTGCAAAACCAACGGCAAGTGCACCGGTCGCAGCGTAGCAAGTGATAAATATCGTTCTCTCCCAAGGTACTTGTGCAACACATAACAATTCTTCCTTTTATAACTCAATTAGACATCAAAGTGCACAAAAACAACACAAGAAACTCTTTTTGGTATTTTATCAAACAGTTGGTGTGCAAGGAATTTAACATAGTGTATTTACAATTTGTCAAGACTAGAATTCATCCATTTCATTCTCATGCATTCACAAACATCTCAATTCCATCCAATAAGTGTTCAATTTCAATTCTAGGTTAAATCATATTTCTCAATACTTTAAGAACCACAATTCATGCCATGGGTGATCAAGCCACAACAAGCATTAAGCATAGAAATCAAATACTAACATGAATTAGAAAAGCATATATCATTAGCATCACAAAATACATAAGAATTTCATGTTTTACAACTAATCTCAACAAATAGGAAAAACCCTCCATGAAGGAGAACTTAGGGTTCTACAAATTGAAAAGATAGGGAAGAAATTGGAACCAAAGAGAAGATGTAAAGCCTTTCCCAAGGTTCTTGGCAGCTGCTCCATGCTCCATTTGCGCTTCCCCTTCACATCTCCATCTCCAATTTGTGACCCATCTTCTTCCTCAACCCAAAAGGGGCAAAATCACCATTGATGAAGCTTGAAGACCCAAGGAGGAGTGGGAGAGTTTCCCAACACCCCAAACAGCCTCCAAGGGTCTCTCCCAGTCTCTTTAGGTGAATAATGAAGTGTAGGAGGAGAAGTCTCTCAAAAATCGTGAGACCCATGTTTAAATAACCCATTTTGACATATCAGCGAAAATTCGCGCCCAGCTCGGATTCCTGGCGCCCAGCGCGACTTTCCACTGCATCAGAAGTGAGTTACAACAAGTTTTTGCGCACAGCGCCACTTTCTGGCGCCCAGCCCCATTTTGTGGCGCCCAGCCTGGAATCTCTCTGCAACTCTGGCGCCCAACTTGGAATTCTGGCGCCCAACTTGGATTTCTCTGCAACTTTGGCGCCCAGCTCGGGCGGTTTTGACAACATTCTAAAATTGAGGCTCTTGTACGATTCCAAAGGTGTCCAACATGGGTATTTGCTTCAAATTGATCTTTTATTGTCCCAAAACATGTTTCCTTGAGTTTTTGCTTGTTGTCCTCCACTAGAATGACTTCTTATTCATTTATTTCACACACTCAAACATAGAGATTAGAGGTAAAAACAAACTTATACTAAATAAAACACAAGAAAACTATAAAACACACTAAACGTGAGGATAAAACAAGATAAAAGCTATGAAGGAGTTGATTTGTTCTCAAAATATACACACACAAACACGTTAAATCAACCGTTATCACTCCCCCACAGTTAAAACCTTGTTTGTCCTCAAGCAAGAGGTAACTTGGCTTAGAAAAACATCTACTCAATAAAAGTCAAATAACTAGGAAGCAAGTTCACACAATCAAATTAGATAACATTCATTAATGGTCTTCTTTCAATACCAATCCAAAGAGAATATGTGTAACTTTGTAAATCCTTAGCTATGGTGCCCACAATGCAAATATTACAAGAATGAATGTACATGCTTTATGAGAGATTAACAATCATGGCAACGATGTTTTCATTGATCAACCAAAGGAACCAATCCTCACTAGAAAAAGTGTTTTCAATCAAGTACACTAGTGTATAAGGGTGTGTCATTCTCTCATCTACCTCTAACAGCACAAAATTTGACTTTGCTTTTCATTTCAAGAGCCAAGAATTATCAAAACATACAAACACAACAAGGGCTTTATTTGATGGTCTGATAAGGCAAAGAAGGAAATTGGTGTATCAAGGTAATGTGAAGGAGCAAAGAGAGCAATCACATCAGTTTTACAGTTTTATCATTATACTCTCTTTTGTCTGAAAACTAGAACAACCAAACACCCACTTGCAGTCACCTTATTCATATATTTCCTTTTTCTTTTTCTTTTTCTTTTTCTATTTTCTCTTTCTTTTTCTTTTATAGATGACATATATACAAGAATGCATCACATCAACCAACACCAATTCACCATTGTTACTCATGCTCCCTTTTTAATAATAACTTCCCCCACACTTGAATCATACTACT
>NC_028360.1:10460842-10464685 GCF_000741045.1 Vigna radiata var. radiata
TACCCCGAAACAAGCTTTAAGCACAAACCAAACCAGTGGAAAGTATAAACATCTGAAGGCAAACTGCATAAAAGAAACACAAACAAAACANACATACAATTGGCAAATAATTCCATTTTTCCTGTTTTCTAAAGTTAGAACACTCAGATCCCTCTTATTGTGCCTACCTAAGTATGACAAACCCTCACCCAATCCCTTGGCATAAGAAGTCCATCAAAACTTGCCTTAAGTTCCAAAACAGTGAATCCAAACACACAACCCCATCCTTGGTGATTTGCACATCTGGTTTGATTTAGTTAGTTCCGCTACTGAAACCTTATCCCTAAGCATTTCAATAATTGCATCAAGCTCTAAGGCGTACCCCGAGACAGGCATTAAGTACAAACTAAATCAATGGAAAGTCTTAGAAACTAAAGCCAACTGCAGACAAAACAACATTCAAAGACACAACAAACAACAAAGTCTAAAAGAGCCATCAATGCCTAAATTGCCTTGTGTTGGAACACAAGTCCCCGGCAACGGCGCCAAAAACTTGTTGGCTGCAAAACCAACGGCAAGTGCACCGGTCGTAGCGTAGCAAGTGATAAATATCGTTCTCTCCGAAGGGACTTGTGCAACACATAACAATTCTTCCTTTTATAACTCAATTAGACATCAAAGTGCACAAAAACAACACAAGAAACTATTTTTGGTATTTTATCAAACAATTGGTGTGCAAGGAATTTAACATAGTGTATTTACAATTTGTAAAGACTAGAATTCATCCATTTCAGTCTCATGCATTCACAAACATCTCAATTTCATCCAATAAGTGTTCAATTTCAATTCTAGGTTCAATCATATTTCTCAATACTTTAAGAACCACAATTCATGCCATGGGTGATCAAGCCACAGCAAGCATTAAGCATAGAAATCAAATACTAACATGAATTAGAAAAGCATATATCATTAGAATCACAAAATACATAAGAATTCCATGTTTTACAACTAATCTCAACAAAGAGGAAAAGCCTTCCATGGAGGAGAACTTAAGGTTCTACAAATTGAAAAGATAAGGAAGAAATTGGAACCAAAGAGAAGATGCAAAGCCTTTCCCAAGGTTCTTGGCAGCTGCTCCATGCTCCATTTGCGCTTCCCCTTCACATCTTCATCTCCAATTTGTGACCCATCTTCTTCCTCAACCCAAAAGGGGCAAAATCACCATTGATGAAGCTTGAAGACCCAAGGAGGAGTGGGAGAGTGTCCCAACACCCCAAACAGCCTCCAAGGGTCTCTCCCAGTCTCTTTAAGTGAAGAATGAAGTGTAGGAGGAGAAGTCTCTCAAAAATCGCGAGACCCATGTTTAAATAACCCATTTTGACATATCAGCGAAAATTCGCGCTCAGCTCGGATTCTTGGCGCCCAGCGCGACTTTCCACTGCATCAGAAGTGAGTTACAACAAGTTTTCGCGCCCAGCGCCACTTTCTGGCGCCCAACCTCATTCTCTGGCGCCCAGCCCCATTCTGTGGCGCCCAGCCTGGAATCTCTCTGCAACTATGGCGCCCAGCTTGGAATTCTGGCGCCCAGCTTGGATTTCTCTGCAACTCTAGCACCCAGCTTGGATTTCTGGCGCCCAGTTCGGGCGGTTTTTACAGCATTCTAAAATTGAGGCTCTTGTGCGATTCCAAAGGCGTCCAACATGGGTATTTACTTCAAATTGATCTTTTATTGTCCCAAAACATGTTCCCTTGAGTTTTTGCTTGTTTTCCTCCACTAGAATGACTTCCTATTCATTTATTTCACACACTCAAACATAGATATTAGAGGTAAAAACAAACATATACTAAATAAAACACAAGAAAACTATAGAACACACTAAACGTGAGGATAAAACAAGGTAAAAGCTATGAAGGAGTTGATTTGTTCTCAAAATATACACACACAAACACGTTAAATCAACCGTTATCAGTAGCCCCCCTCAGCCTCCTTCTCCACCTTCTAGACATGAAAAATGGAAGTTGGCTCGTATGAGACCATCGGGCACCTACTCTTCCGACACTGCACGGGAAATTTCTNAAAGAATTGTAAGTTATCACTGTTCCTAAAATAATAAGTATTGTAATTATACATACTACATTGATATTTTTAAAGAATAATGGTGTTTTGTAATGTTACAGAACTCCTTGGTTGAGTAGAGCTCCCAAGGTCAATTCACTCCAGAGGGTCGCCAAGATATTCTTGCTGTTGCGATTGGACGACCCGAGCACCCTGGACGCGTATGTGCTGCTGGTCCTGGAGTAGGAATTAAAGATTATTTTTGGAGCTCTTCTCGTCAGCCTTCATATGCATAAATCGAAGCACAAAGAGAAAGGATGACAGAAGAGATCACAAAAAAGGTCCGAGCGGACCTTACAGAGGAGATCACAAACAAGGTTAGATCAGAGCTCAGGGCTGAATTATTTAGTGAGTTCAGCTCCATGTTCCAGCAGCGGTTGGAGACCTATGGCATGCACCCGGTGCCATCTCCTATACAGGAACAGGAACATGTTGTGCCTCCCACAGGTAAACTTAATACACATTTATGTGCAATTATTTCTATCTTTTGTATAATCTAACATTTACTCTGACAGGGAGAAGTGGGAAAGGAACACTTTTTAGGTTAGTGACTGTTGTTCACGGTATGCAACTATTAGAGGATGAGGTGAAGGTCTCAGTGGACGAAATGATCATACCAGATGCCTCAGTTCCTCTGGCCACAGAAGAGATTTTCACTGTGGAACAAGCATTGAAGTCCTTTATCGCTTGGCCTAAACATTTGGTTGGTTCATTTTCTGACCCCTCGGTATGAAATTCTTCTTTACACTTCTCAATTTTAAAGGTTATTGATGTCAAAACTTATCTTTTTTTTTTCATGTAACAACATACGCAAGCACAGGAGAAGATTCCTCTATCTGAGGATGATCCTCTTGCTTCATTGCATCTACTTGCAGACATCCTTGAAGATAAGCCTTTGGAGGTTGAGTATGATGCTAATGTATTTGGGACAGACTCTGAGGTCCCAATATACCTTCATAGCCAAGATGTCTGTGAGCTTGCGTCGGGAACACAAGAGTTGAATATTTCAATTATTCAGCTATGGATGATGTAAGTCTATGAGCAATTATTTATATATAAAATTGATTTATATATCAAGTATCCTTATATCAAAGTTAATTTTTGATTTCAGGTATATGTCTGGGGTCAGTAACAAGTTGGGGCGTTCTGATGATTATGGATTCATTAATCCCCAATCAATTCATGAATCAAATGATTTTGATTAGATCAACACAAATCTGATAAGAAGTTTTGGCCGCGACAAGAAAATATACTTTTTGCCTTATATATCCGGATAAGTGAACTTTGTTAACATAATAAAGTTCCATATGTGATTTTAATATATAATAGTTAAGTTATTATGAATTTCAGGCGTCATTGGCAGCTTCTTGTTATGTCTATGCAAGAGAACTATGCTTTGTGGTTCTGCTCATTGCACAAGCCTTCTCCCACACATCTCAAACAAGCAATTGATTGATAACAACCTCAATGTTTGGACTTTCTTTGTTATATAAATGAATGTTAAAACCTTTTTTTATATATAGTTCTATTCCAGCAAGTATGATGATGGTTGGGAGATCAATTGCTAACAGTAGAAAGATTGCTTGGATTTATCTTAAGGTTTGACATATGCTAAAGCCATACTTTGTTATAGTTGTTTTAGTTTAATGTTATTCACTAACTATTTACAACTGTGATGATATATTGTAGTGTAACAGACAAAATGGGTCATATGAGTGCGGATACTATGTAATGTATTGGATGGCCCA
>NC_028360.1:10465015-10470065 GCF_000741045.1 Vigna radiata var. radiata
ATTTGATTAGATTGTATTTTATTAGACTTTGTACTTTATTTGATGTTAAAATACATTTCAACATGTGTTTGTTCTGTTGAAAATGAATTTGAACGTGTATTTGATATGTAGGTCTATTTTTGTAGTAGTGGATATCACAAAAACAGACCTACTATTTTAAAATACTGCAGGGGAATATGCCGCGGTTGTTACCACAACCGCGGTATATAGTGTTCATTTTTTTTATGGACCTTTGGCCGCGGTTAGTGCAAGAACCGCGGTCTATTCCTGGGTCTTTTACCGCGGTTCTAATCGCGGCATATACTGGAACATTTTTTTTTTACAAAAAAAGGGTTTAGGCAACGGTTTCTTATACAACTGCGGTATATTCCCCAACCTTTTTACCGCGGTTGTAATCGCAACCTAAAGTCTCTAATTTACTACCACGGCTGAATATGCCGCAGTTCGTAAACCGCGACGTATAGTGAAAAATAACCGGGATAAAAGTCCCTCCCTACACTAGTGTCAAAGTATATTCTGAGTTTAACATGAAAAAGAAAATACTAATTTGATCCAAATTTTCGTTATGATTATTTAATATGTTTTTTTTTTTTTTGTTAATAAAATTCTATTTTTTATGAATTTTATTATTTGGTTATTTTTAGTAATTATATTTAAATAATTAATGACATGTGATCTGTATATATATTATGTATCAGTGAATTTTTTATTTGTTTTTATTTTATTTAATTTTTTTAACTGAAATAATTGTTTCAGCATTGTATAAATTATAATTACAATTTTATAAATAATTATATTAGGTTAAAACTTTTACAAAGAATTATTAAACTATTATGTTTCATTATATTAATAAAATTTTCAATTTAAAGTTTATGCTAAGAAAAATAATTTATATATTTTAATATAAAAGTTAGGTTTTCACGTCAAATTTTGAGTAGTCTTGGTAAATTTTATTTTTATTTTATTAACAATTAGATTAAATTGAAATTTTTCCTGTCTTCTGAGTAAAGTTTTGAACTGAAATTCTCATTTTTCAATAGCATGCTTTATCTTGTAAGCATAGTAATCAGTATTATTCATTGCTTTGGCCTTCCTAAAGAAGTTCATATCTTCAGCTTTGTATTCCTCTGCTCCTTAGATTTCATCCGTTGACAGTAGTTCTGTGTCATTGGTTATGATGATCTTATTGCGGATGCTAGTTGATTTTTCCTTAGCAGAGTTAACATTTTCATCTACAAGTTAACATTGACAAAAAGATCCTGGTTATTTGCTCAAATATATTTTGAGTTTAACATAAGAAAAACTAAATACTAATTTGATCCATATTTTTGTCAAGTTTATTACGTAATCTCTTTATTTTTGTCAATAAGGTTCCAATTTTGGTGAATTTTATTAAATTTGGTCATTTATGTAATCATGTTTAAATAATCAATGACACCTGAAAATTATATTTCATTATCAGTTCGTAATTATTTTATTTTATTTTATTTTATTATTTTTTAAATTAAAAAAAAAATTATCTACATATAGTATCAATTATGATCATAACCTTATAAACTATTGGATTAAGTTATATCAATTATGATCATAACTTTATAAACTATTTGATTAGGTTGAAACTTTTATAGAGTATTATTAAAATATTATTTTTATATCATGATCGGTGAGATTTAAAATTAAAAGTTTATTCTAGAAAAAATAATTTATGCATTTTAGTATAAAAATTAGGTTTCTATATATTGTTTAGTTCTGAGTAGTTTTGGTATAGTTAGACTGAGATGAAATTTTTATTCCAAGTTTATAAGATATATTAAAATTTTCTTTTAGAGGTATGTGGTTAAAGAGAAAAATTTCGTAGTTTGAATTAACATCACTTTTTTGTTTCAAGTTACTTCACTAAAAATTTAATTTCTACTTTGTTAATTATTTAATTGAGCTCAAACTTTTACATCTTATTCTTAAGTTATTATTCTTTATTGTCAATGCTTAAATTTATATTTAGAGTTTCGTAGTAAAAAATATAATTTTCACATTTTGTGTGTTAGATTAATATGGTATCATGTTAATGTGTTCATAAATTTTAAATATTAATTTTATCAAATTTTAAAAATGTATAAAATGCAGAAAAATAGTGAAACATGTAAGTTAAAATTTTTAGGTCATGAATGATAAATACATCTTTTATAATACTGTAGAATGACTTGTGAATATGCAACGCAAAACATGTAAATGAACATGAGAAAAATACTAAAATATTAATGCAATAGTAATATAAATTTTTACAAATTGATACTTGGGAGAAGAAGAACGAAACTATTTTTGCTTCTTCCATGACTGCTTATTGTTTTCATTTCAAAAAATAAAAAATAAAGAAATTATTAATCAGATTTTAAAATATTGAATATTCAAATTTAGCTTGAAGAAGTTATTTTTAAATAAAGAAAACTAAACATTTATCATTTTTATATATTTCATTTAATTATATTTATTTTTCTTAATTATGTGTCATATTTTTATTTTACTTATATTTATTATTTTGTTTATTCAACTTACTCAATGAGATGTTCATAACTTTGTATTTATTATTTTGATTTATTTAATTTATTTAGTTAGTCTTCATAACCTCATAATTTTTTTATTTATTTTGATTTATTTAATTTATTTAATGAAATGTTTATAACTCTATTTTTATTTTTATTTATTATTTTAGTTATTTAATTTAGCAGAGTGTTCACAATCTTATTTATTTATTTAATTTAATTAGTGATATATGTATAATCTTATTCACAATCTTGTTTATTTAATTTATTTAGTGAGAGGTTTATGTTAACGGCAAAACTTACCAATTGTGCAGTTTGCAATATAATAAGCATTAATATAATTCTTTTTTAAGGAAGTTGTCCCATGACAACTTTTTTTTCATATTTTCTCAATTAATATCTATCTCAATTAGATATTAAAATTAATCTTCATTCACTTCATTCTAATATATTAATAATTATTTCAATTTTATTTTCATGTAAAAATAAATTCACAACTCAAATCTTATCTTTTAAAACTTTGAATTTATGATAACTCATTCAACCTTTCAATTCATTAAATCCTAAACAAATAAAATTATGCTTTATATTCAAGAATCTAAAGACGAGAACTAAATCTAATATCGTAAATTGGATTACAAATTTATTAAAAGTACTTGTTAAAAATTATAAATTCAGTTAAAATTTACATGAACATGTGATGGTGTAGTAGAAACAACATTTTTTGTACATAAAAAATTATTATCAATGAGAACATAAATGCAACACAATTTATCCATAAAATAATAAACAAAAGTTCTAAAATTAAAAGAAAATCATGTGATGAAATAAACTTTACTTTTCAACCAGCATAAGTTGTGCATAAAATAATAGTAATAAAAGTATTCTGAGAATTTTATTCTTATAAACAAGTATATTAAATTGAATCTTCATTGTTCAAAAGCTTAACAAAACCACTTTCCTTACCACTGAGCCATGCTATGTTTGTTTTGTCCAGTATAAATACTACAATCAAAGAACAAATATATCGTTGTCCATTTTTCCATCATAAACTTAAGGCTTAAACGCAGCATAGCTTACCAACCATATTTGACTTTTTCGGTATAATAATATTTCGACACAATCTTTCTTTATAACATTTACATGGATTATTTTTTTATTTATTTGTTATTGAATTAATATATTCTAAATTCAATAAAAAAAAGTATGTCAAAATGCATTCATCAAACACAATAAAATTCAGCACCATAAAAGTCTACGCTAAAAAAATAAGGATACCGATATGTTAACAACCAAATTTTAACAACAATTTGACAACGTCACATGTCAACAATCTATTGGGTGATTGAATTTTTTTTAATTAAAATAATGATTTGAAAAAGGAGATTTTGTGATGTTCCAAAAACAACCCCAGTGGTTTGAATCAGTATTTCTTCTTTGAAGCACTCTCTCTTTAACCACTCTCTTTTTGCTCCATTGTAGGTTTTCGTTTCTCTCTGAAGCTCTCTCTGCATCCATTTAATGTTTTCGTGTTCCTTTGAAGTTGTTCTTTCTATGTCCATTTACTGAAGGCTTTGAAACGGTGAGCAATGTGAGGGGAAGTTGAAGGATTTCGGTCTTCCGAGCTAGGTTTCGCCTCTGTCGTCGTTGGGGGTGTATTTCGTGGAAGTTGTTCCCTTTTTTATGCTATGGGTTCGTCTACAGAGATTGGTTCTTCAAACAAGGTATGAACATAAATAATGATGAAGGTGCTAACCGTACGTGTTATGAAGAACAAGTTTTTTACAATGATTTTGCAAGTGGGGGATGAATTGACAGGCAGGACAGCGATAAGAACGAAGGACAACGTCGGCGGCGTTTCAAGAGCAGAGCCTGTAGAACTCCATACACCGGATACAGTCCAAAACTTGGTTGAGAGTTATGTAATTTTTGTAATAATGTAGTATTTGGTAGATTTTTAAGTATGTATATTTGTATTTGGACCACTTAATATGATTGTGAACAGAGATAGTTATTATTGGAAAGGATATTTTATTGTACTGTTGATTCCATGTGTTATTTAATTTTGATTCATTATCTAAGTTAAGTGACCCCTATGTTTGTGGGGAAGACGAAGTAGAGGTTTGTGTGGGTTGGAATGTAAGTTCCTACAGCAATGGCACTAGCCTCGTGCTATTGTAATTGCTTATAGGGTGAGTGTTATCGATTAACATAATGAAAAACAACTTTTTGAGAGTAATACAGTGGATAAGTAAAGTATCGTTCTCCCAAGGGACTTGTGCAACACCTGACAATTCTTCCTTTTATAACTCAATTAGACATCAAAATACACAAAACAATACAAGAAACACAGTTGCTGTGCCAGGAATTGGTCTTTGACTAACATCTTGGATAAAATACGTTCTCTGTTCAAGCATTCACATAAGCGTATCTTGATTTAATTCCTTAAAGCAAGTTCTAAAATTATCTATTAAATTATTAATTCCTTAATTAATTCAACAGATAATTTT
>NC_028360.1:10470277-10471501 GCF_000741045.1 Vigna radiata var. radiata
GTATCGTCATACAACCAATTCCAATGAACAGAAAAACTAGGCTCTCCTAAACATCTAAAACGTACTCTTTACAGCAATTCCTTGAAGAAAGTGAAGTCTTGATGTCTTGAAGGGTCTCCTGACGGTCTTCTCCAGTTCACCAGAGCATTTTTCTATTTTTTTCGTATGTCAGAAGATAGTTTTTGCCTCTCTGTCACGTCTCTTAAGAGCTAGTTAATTTTCATTAAACTTCATAATTCGCTCAGCGCACAGATATGTGTTCGCTATGCGAATTTCATTTTCTGGTTGCACTTCAACTGCTGCCATTCGCTTAGCGCACAAAGTCTGGTGCGCTATGCGAATTTTCAATTTGCACTCTTTTAACTTGTGATATTCGCTCAGCGCACAAATACTGGTGCGCTGTGCGAATTTCTTCTGTTCGCTCTGCGAATTTTTGCTTCCACTCTACGAGAATTGGTTGACAACTTCCTATTTATACAACTTTTCCTGAACAATAATTTACAAAACAATCTACTTCCTATTACAACTTTTCACTGAGTAATAACATGAATAATTATAAAATTGAAATCATTTATAAGTGTAAAAATAACTCATTTTCACACTTATCAGTACAGGTCTTGGTAGGTTGATAGGGGCAGGTCTGATGCTATGGTAAGCGATTACAAAGGCCCTGTAATCGCTTACCAGTGAGAAAATGGAGGTTTGTACCAAAACATGAGAGCTGCTAACAGTGCCTGGCTGAGTGGCTCCCAAGTATGGTCAAACATGTTTTACCAGTACATTGACTATGCATTACCCAACTTATCACGAACCACCCACTTGTGAGCAACTCCAAAAAACCCAGGGAGCAGCCACCAACTTTCGGTACAAAACTCAATATTTTCTCTGGTAAGCGATTACAGCTTGCCTGTAAGCGATTACACAGTCTCCTAAGGCACATATCTCACAATTTCCCATACCTCGCCTTGGTTCAAACAATAGGCTACTTGTGAGCACTTGCAACACCTAGTTCTACCCAACTTATCACGAACCACCCACTTGTGAGCAACTCCAAAAAACCCAGGGAGCAGCCACCAACTTTTGGTACAAAACTTAATATTTTCTGTGGTAAGCGATTACAGCTTGCCTGTAAGCGATTACACAGTCTCCTAAGGCACATATCTCACAATTTCCCACACCTCACCTTGGTTCAAACAATAGGCTACTTGTGAGCACTTGCAACAC
>NC_028360.1:10475563-10476071 GCF_000741045.1 Vigna radiata var. radiata
TAAGGTGTGAAAGAAAAATGAAGTAGAGTTTTGGGATGAAGAGATTTGGTGTGAGAGAAAATGATGGATAATATGTAATTATGTGTGTGTGTATGAGAAAGAAGAAATGTTTGGAAAGATATGTGGTGTGAGAGAGAAGAGATGAATATTGTATAATGGTGTGTGTAGGTGTGTGTAGAGAAGTAAGTGTGTAAAAAAAAAATATATGTGGGAAGATATGTGTGTGAGAGAGAAAGAGAAGAAAAATGGATATTATGGAAATGTGTAAGTAAGTGTAGGAAAATGAAGTGAAGAGAAGATGGGTATTTATAGAGTTAAGGATGAAGAAAGTGTTAAATAAAATATATTTTTATAAAAAAGTGGGTGGAAAAATAGTAATAATTAAGGTGGAAAATAAGTGAAAGAAATAATATAAAAAGTGAGTGGATAAATTAGGTGAAATAAAATATAGTAAATAGTAAAAGTTAATGTGGAAAATAAGTGAAAGAAATAATATAAAAAGTGAGTG
>NC_028360.1:10476479-10484640 GCF_000741045.1 Vigna radiata var. radiata
TAAGTGAAAGAAATAATATAAAAAGTGAGTGGAGAAAATTTATGATTAAAAAAAGTAAATGGAATTATTAGAAAAGTTGGTATATAAAAATTAATAAGAAAATGAGGTGGAAAAAGTAGATGATGTGGAAGGTGATGTGGAGGGTGATGTGGAGAGTGGGGTGTGAGAAGAAAAAAATGGTGGTGAGGAAGTAAAAAAATGTGGGATTATTTTTTGTTATTGGGCTAGGGGTTGAAAAGTGAATTTGGGGGTGTAAATAGTAAAACGAAATAGTATTTTTTTATATTTTTCTTTTTATTTTACTTTATTTATTTTTATTTTTTTATTTAAAAACTAAACAAAAATTGTAAAAATAAAAATAAAATGAAATAAGACAACAAATAAAAGCAAGTCCTATTATTTAGTTACCCGGACGAAATTGGGTGTTGACACACATATCTCACAATTCCCCACACCTCGCCTTGGTTCAAACAATAGGCTACTTGTAAGCACTTGCAACACCTAGTTCTACCCAACTTATCACGAACCACCCACTTGTGAGCAACTCCAAAAAACCCAGGGAACAGCCACCAACTTTTGGTACAAAACTTAATATTTTCTCTGGTAAGCGATTACAGCTTGCCTGTAAGCGATTACACAGTCTCCTAAGCCAAACAAAACCCTTCCTTTCGACAATAGATGACAATGCTAGCCCCCTTTCCACACTTCTTCCCAACACTTCAATGGTGGACGAACGTGAGAGCGTTCGGAAGGGGAAAATAACGAAACCTTTCGATTAATGTCTTCAACGATGGAATAAGATCCAAAAAAAACCTCTCCTTCCGACAACCGCTAACAATGCTAGCGTTCAATGTGCAACTTCAATACTTCAATGGTGGACGGATATGAACGAACACAATTTTGGTGGCGTGCAAAGATTTCATAATGCTGGAGGGAGAGTTTGGTTTCCTCGAGAGAGATAAGTGTTGTCGTGGAAAGAGAGCGTATCGGTGGCACCAATACAATTCATTTCCAACAAACACTTTTCCACAAATGCCCTTCCCCTAAAGATTTTTCATTTTAAAAAATTCAATTAAAAGAACCAATCACAGCACGCCACCTGTGGTTGTCAAAATAGTTGTCAAATGGCGTTGTTAAAGTAACATTATCCAAAAAATAACTAACCAGACTTTCCAACAAAACATTCAAAAAGGTTAATAAGTTCTTCCAGATGAACATCAAACACATCTATTTCCTCCTCCTGCTGATCACCATCACTTAACTCTGTGGCCTTATTTATTGCAGAACTGATCCTTTTCCTGTCTTCTGAGCAAAGTTTTGAACTGAAATTCTCTTTTTCCAAAGCTTTCTTATAGTCATCAATTTTATTCATTGTTTTGGCCTTCCTAAGGAATTTCATATCTTCAGCTTTGTATACCTCTGCTTCTTGAATCATTCAATTAATTTCTTCTGTTCACAATCGTTCTATGTCATTGGTTATGATGATCTTATTGCTGATGCCAGTTGTTTTTACCTTAGCAGAGACAGATAGTATACCCTTTTCATCTATGGCAAAGCACACATCAAAAGGATGGACCCTAGGAGCTTTAGGAATGTCAGAAAGTTCAAAAGAATCCAACAAATTGTTATCACTGGCTCTGGTTCTCTCACCCTCATAAACCTTTATTTCAGAAGTTGATTGATTATCTACAGTTGTAATATATGTATGTGTCCTCTTCACAGGAATAGTAGTATTCCTTGGAATCACTACACTCATGATATCTCCCTGTACTGCTTTACCAAGTGATAACGGTATTACATCTTGACACACCACGTCTGGAACATTCTTAATACTTACACCAAACAAAGCAGCCTGCACAGCAGCACCATATAGGCTACAGCTTCATCAGGGTTTATGCTTATGCACAGAACCTTTCCCTCAAAGAAATATTGCAATAATTCTTGCACTTTGGGAATCCTAGAAGATCCACCAACAAGAACAACATCATGCATACTTCTCTTGTCCATTTTTGCATCAGCAAGGCACCTATCTACTGTCTCCATACACTGGTTAAAGAGCTCCATGTTGATTTGTTCAAACCTTGCACGAGTGATTGAAGAACAAAAGTCAATGCCATTAGATAAACCATTTACCTCAATTGTGGCACTGACAGCATGTGACAATGTCCTTTTGGCCCTCTGAAATAAATGTAAGTTTTGTATTGAATCAATCAACTAAAACTTGAAAAATTAACAAGGTTACAATGAACCCAAAATATCAGTAACGTCTCTGCAGCGTTTCCAGCACTGTGCCTGTGAATAGAAATTTAGGATTAGGCAGATGAGAGAAGAATGAGTCAGAGAAAGGGAGAATATTCTAGAAGAGATGGGTACCAGATATATTTTCATGCCTTTCCCAATACGAAATCATTCCATTTATTGTTAACTTTCTTCTTACGTGTGCCACGCCTCTCTTGTGCCTTTTCTGGATCAGTTGACACGTGTCCTGATTTTATATTCATTACATTACCCTTTCCATTAACAAGAACCTTGTCCTCAAGGTTAAAAGAAGGATAAGAGCTTGTTATATCAGCAATGGACTCCCAGGTAGCATTTGCAGGACCGGTGCCTTCCCATTGAACCAATATTTGAGGACTTAAGCCATGATCCTGTTGGATCATGCGAGATGCCAAAACTGCAACAGGTTGTAAAATGGGTCCCAATTCAGTGGAGGTTAAAGGAAATGGAAAGTATTGAGGTACAGTCTGACCATAATATTTCTTCAACAAAGAAACATGAAAGACCGGATGTATACGTGCTGAGTCCGGAAGTTTAAGTTTATATGCCACTGGACCTATTTTCTGGACAACTTCAAAGGGACCAAAATAACGTAACCCAAGCTTAGAATGTTTACGTAATGCCACCGAATGTTGCCTGTAGGGCTGCAATTTAACCAATGCAAAATCACCAACTTGTAATTGGACATCACGCCTGTTTTTATCCGCTTGCTGCTTCATATAATTCTGGGATTTTAATAAATGTTGTCGTAACTGAGTCAACAACTGATTTCGGGCCTTAAGAATTTCCTGCAGTGAAAGAGGATCTGATGGTTGCAACTCATAACGAATAATAGCTGGTGGAAGTCGGCCAAAAACTGCTTGAAAAGGTGTCATGCCCAAACTGTGGTGGAAGGAAGTATTGTACCATAGTTGAGCCCATGGTAGAAATGAAACCCATTTTTTTGGATTATCATAAATAAAGCAGCGCAGATACATCTCAATAGTCCTGTTAAGATTCTCGGTTTGGCCATCAGATTGTGGGTGATAGGAAGAACTCATAGATAAAGTAGTACCTTGAGCTTTGAACAATTGCTTCCAAAAGGCACCCATGAATACTCTATCACGGTCCGAAACAATAGATTTTGGAAAGCCATGGATCTTGACAATGTGAGAAATAAATGCTTCAGCAACAGATTGACTATTAAAGTCTGATTTCATGGGAATGAAATGGCCGAACTTGGAGAGTCGATCAATGACCACAAAAATTGTGGTAAAGCCTTGGGACATAGGCAATTGAGTAATAAAATCCATTGCAATCTCTTCCCAAATTTGATGAGGGATGGGCAATGGTTGTAGCAATCCAGCAGGAACCATGTTAGTAGTCTTTGCTTGTTGACACACAAGACACTCATTCACAAATTGTTGAATGTCATTTTGCATTTTAGGCCAGTAAAAATGTGCTGCAATCCTGGCTAATGTTCTTCTAAAACCGGCATGCCCCCCAATTTTAGAGCTGTGATATTCTATCATTATCTGATGTAATAATGAAGCAATATTAGGTAGCACGATGCGATTTTTAAAAAAAAGTAAGCCCTCCTGAATGGTATAAGTGGTGGACGGCAACTTTCCCAACAAACAATCCTGATAAAGTTGAAGCCAATTAGCATCCTGTTGGGTGAATTCAATTAACCTTTGGGACCAATTGGCAACAGGTTCAGAAAAAGCCATCAATAAGCTTCTGGAAAGAGCATCTGCGGGAACATTCTCCTTACCTGGAATGTACTGAATGGTAAAGTCATACCCCAAAAATTTAGGGAGCCATTGTTGTTGTTCAGGTGTGAGTAAAGACTGCTCTAGCAACTCCTTTAAACTTTTTTGATCTGTCTTGATAATGAACTTATGACCGAGAAGGTAATGTCTGAATTTAGCAAGCGTTGTAGTAATAGCATAGAATTCTCTAGTATAAGCCGACTGTTGTTGCATCCTAGGAGATAGCTTCTTTGAAAAATAAGCAATAGGATGTTTGTCTTGACTAAGGACAGCCCCTATACCACTACCTGACGCATCAGTCTCAAGCATAAAAGGAATTTTAAAGTTTGGCATAGCAAGAATCGGAGCCGAAGTCATGGCAGACTTCAAGTTATTAAAGGCAGTAGAAGCTGCAGAGGTCCACCGGAAGGCATCTTTTTTTTGAAGATCAGTTAATAGTGCTGCAATTTGAGCATAAGACTTCACAAATCGTCTGTAGTAGCCAGGAAGGCCAAGGAAGGCCCGTAACTCTTTGACATTACTAGGTTGTGGCCATTTTTGAACAGCTTCTAATTTAGAATTATCCATGGCAACTCCATTTCCCGAAATTGTGTGGCCCAAATACTCAATCTTTTGAACACCAAAAGAGCACTTAGAAAACTTAGCATATAATTGGTGTTCTTGCAGAATGCACATAACCTTTTCTAAGTGCGTAAGATGATCATGCCATGTAGCACTATAAATCAATATATCATCAAAAAAACTAAGACAAACTTTCTTAAGAAACCAGCAAAGATGTCATTCATGAGGCTCTGAAACGTTGCTGGGGCATTGGTTAAACCAAAGGGCATGACCAACCACTCATAATGACCAAAATGCGTGCGAAATGCCGTTTTAAATCGATCCTTAGGATTGAGTAAAATCTGGTGGTAGCCAGATCTTAAATCCAATTTAGAAAAGAAGGAAGCTCCATGTAGTTCATCAAGTAATTCATCCACAGTCGGAATTGGAAAAGTATCTTTAATCGTAATTGCATTCAAAGCCCTGTAATCAGTACACACTCTCCATGAACCGTCTTTTTTCTTTACTAAAATGATTGGAGAAGAAAAAGGGCTCTTACTAGGACGAATAAGACCGTCCTCCAAAAGTCCTCTCACCAAACTTTCAATTTCCTCCTTTTGGCTATGTGGGTATTTGTAAGGTTTAACTTTCACTGGTAACGATCCTTCAATTAAAGGAATGGAATGGTCATGAGATCGAGAAGGGGGAAGTGCAGTAGGTGACTCAAAAACCACATGATACTTATTTAACAATGCCACTAACTCGGGATCCATAGAAGCAGGAAGGTCAAAAGTATTATTAGACTGAGGGGAATCATTGATTAACTGCATACTGTACACCTCTGCAATAGAATTGGTGTTAATCATTCTTCTTATGTGATTAAGTTGGGCACCTTCAGGTGAAACAAGAGGCTCTCCTCGTAAGGTAGTAAAGTGATCATTCCACATAAACTTCAATTGTAAAGCATCATAATCAGCTATAGGAGGTCCAATGGTCTTCAACCAACTAGTGCCTAAGATTAAATCAGCACCCGAAATTGGTAATAAGAATACTGGAAGATGAAATATGTTCCCTTGAGCTTGTACGTTAAGATCTCTAATAACCCCTTCCGCAGTCATATAATTCCCATTACCAACCATTACCTTAAAGAAAGGTGCAGGCTCCACTGGTAATTTCAGAAATTTAGCAATTCTAGGTTGTAAGAAATTGTCAGAACTGCCCCCATCAATAAGTGTAACACCCCTAACTGGATGTCACTTGTGAAATAGAAAAAATATCATCCTTACATAGTTTGCTATAACTCGATTTTTTTTTTTGAGTAAAAAAATACTTTATTCCAATAATATCGCAGAAGCTAAAATCACGAATCATAAACATTATTCTTACAACGCAAAACTCAAAACATAACCTTTATCAAAACATTATATAAAGAAAATTTAAATGACGAAATCAATAAAATCCCAAAATAACTAATTTTCCCCTCTCGTCAAACTACTGCACTCCAGCATCATCTGCAACGCCATCTGCTCCCGTACAAGTACGATCATGGCAGGTGGAAACCACAACCACAAACTTTCAGGGTGAGTAACTAGAATTATCATCATAGCTTATAATACAGTAAATCAACATTAAGTATAAATTATAACAAGTCAAACAGTGCATGTCTACTCCAGAGAAAATATCACAATCAATTCATTCATAAACCGATGTTGTTTCCTTGTACTTTGTCGTCTCAACCTGTTTCGCAAAACAGGGCGATTCGAGTCGTCCTCCATCGCAACTTCAGACCTATCTCCCCGACTTATCGAAAAGCCCTTTGGGCGAGACATTCACCTCCTTTCGCAAAAGGAAATGACACTCGAATTTCTGTCTCTATACGAGACCCACAATCCTTATCGTATCGCAATACGAAAAGTCCACACAAAACAACAAAAGTATGAGGAAATAACAGTTTCATGTTCGTATCACAATTTCATGCACATGCTCATTACCATACATCCCTCCACAAATCATAAGATTTATCCCACTATTCTCACAACATACATAGTCTCAACAACATGTATAACTCATCCAATACAAAATTATAACACCATGATAAATATTTAATTTAATAAAATTCTACCAAAAGAAACCATAACACGTGAACTCAATCACCTATTTTACTCGGTCAGTTAACTAATATAGGAAAAAACTCGTACACCACTCACCTTCATTCTTCACGCCTAAACAAGGAATGCGTTACTGCTCTTCTACAGTACCCTAGCGTTCATAATTCTAATTTAATTAATCAACCCACTGATTTAGTACAGCACAATAACAAAATACGTAAACCAACACTCTCTATTAATTAATATTTATTTTTATTTCACATAAAGCAGAACCTGTTCCTATTCATATCCTCCCCTGCACGTAGTACTTATACAACCCAAACACCATTTATTTTGTACAGAGACCTCACGCACTTAATGTACCTATATATATAAAATCTATATTATAACTATATAATATATATCTTACGTAATTCGTTTTTATCTTATATGGATATATATATATATATATATATATATATATATATATATATATATAAAACATATTATAATAATGTTAAGTTACGTAACTACCTGTTGCTTACTTATATACTTATAAATTCAAAATATATTAATATATTATATTATATAAACTTAAGTATATTATTCTCTGGAGCTAAACTAGTAAAGCCTTTCCAGTATTGAAATGACAGTGGCAAATGAAAGGTTCATACCCTTTTATCTTTTCCTTATACTTCAATCTAAGTGACCCTTTTTTTTTTATATTCTGCATGCAAAAGTCCAATTACTGGGTACATCCTATTTTAAAATATCTACCATACCTACCACCTTTCCTTCTTATACACTCACTGGTTTCTCATTTACTGCAACATACACAATTTGGACATACAACACTCTCATTCACGTGAACTATAGCGCGCCCATGATGCAGAACTTCTCCTTCCCATGCAGAATGTGAAAAAAACTAAACTTCCCTACGGACAACTTCCCCACTAGTAAACGTAAACTCCAACCCAAAACTTTCTCCAAAAATTCTCTCTTTCTCTATTACTACTGTTATGACCTCTTACACATCTCTCCATCATATGCCACACAAACAACCCTTTCCTCCTTCACCTTACCCGAATAGGGTCACAGACCCTCCTCCAACTACACCATTCTCTCACGAAGCATACACTTATATTTAAAAAGGTATACATTACACGTCCAGCATTATTAATAGTAAAAGATTAAAACCTATACAACCACAGAGAATTTCAGTTTACTCCCTACCAGTTTCACAATCAAAGAAACGAAACGTTTATCACCACGCCATGCAATGTAACAACATTCCCAAACCCTACTTTCACATGATATTTCCTGAACTACTCCTCGTACCCTAAACTATCTTTGTACCATTAACTCGCAACAGATCCCGCTATACCAAGAGAGTTATACCCTTCTATATGCAACCTACTTTCTTCTCCCTATTCTTTCACGTACTACAAACACGCATACATCTTTACATTTATTTCATTGACTTTCTCCTAAGTCTGGAATGTATCC
>NC_028360.1:10486625-10490771 GCF_000741045.1 Vigna radiata var. radiata
TGAAATAAATGTAAGTTTTGTATTGAATCAATCAACTAAAACTTGAAAAATTAACAAGGTTACAATGAACCCAAAATATCAGTAACGTCTCTGCAACGTTTCCAGCACTGTGCCTGTGAATAGAAATTTAGGATTAGGCAGATGAGAGAAGAATGAGTCAGAGAAAGGGAGAATATTCTAAAAGAGATGGGTACCAGATATATTTTCATGCCTTTCCCAATACGAAATCATTCCATTTATTGTTAACTTTCTTCTTACGTGTACCACGCCTCTCTTGTGCCTTTTCTGGATTAATTGACACGTGTCCTGATTTGATATTCGTTACACCCTCTCACAGGCACTTCTCAACCTCCTCAATGCTCTAGGGTTTCCACTAATGTCCACTTTCTTTTCTTTCTTTATTTTCTCCACAAAGTAGTTCACGTCCTCCAAGGTGAGTGTTTCCAGCTGTTGCCTTAACTTCAAAGATCTTACCCTTAATGGTTAGGATAGAAACATCAAAAGCACCACCACCGAGATCAAAAATTAAAATGTTTCTCTCTCGAGCACAATTAATCCTTCTGTCAAGACCATATGCAATAGCTGCAGCAGTTGGTTCGTTGATTATCCATATGATGTTAAGGCCAGCAATGGTTCCAGCATCTATGGTAGACTTACGCTGAGAGTCATTGAAATAAGCAGGCACGGTAACCACCGCATTCTTTACCCTAGTTTCCAAGTAGTCCTCTGCAATCTCTCTCATCTTCACCAGGACCATGGATGAAATTTCCTCAGCACAAAATTGTTTCTCAGGGTGATCATAGGTTTGTCATTAGCACCAGCAACAACCTTGAATGGCCATAACATCATATCTTTCTGAACAAGAGGATCACTGTATTTTCTACCTATCAATCTCTTGGCATCTGTAAAGTTTTACAAAAATGTTCACCTCGTTAGATAAAAAATTTACATGAAATAATCATACGAAGGAATGCACTAATAGTTGAAAGAGTAGAAAATATACGAAAGACAGTGTTTTGTGGATTGGTGGCAGCCTGGTTTTTAGCTGCATTACCAATCAACCTTTCTTGGTTTGTGAAAGCAACAACAGAAGGAGTGGTGTTATGGCCTTGGTCGTTATGAATGATATCCACTCGACATTGATTTTCACGCCACACTGCAACACAGGAGTAGGTTGTGCCAAGGTCGATTCCTATGGCAAGTCCTTGATCTTCTTTCGCCATTGCTTGCTTTCAAAGTGAGTGAAGACTGATATGGATACTCTACACAGGAATGGAATTCAAAATTTAGATTAGCACATGATTGATTTTTTATATAACTCTGAAATACGAAAATCACCTGAATGTTAGTAGTTGTTATTTAAATTTCTTTTTTTTTTTTATTTAAATTGTTTTAATTTTCTGATTCCATAAATTTAGTTCATGTTAACCGTTTCTAAAGAGTGCTAACTATTTCCTTATTTTTAGGTAACCATCTAAGTTTAATGCATGATGTGGATGGTATTTTTTCTTCTAGACATCTCTTTAAATTGTTGTAGTTCATTTTTACAATTTGTGAATAAGAAACACTAATTCAGGTTGAGAAATAGTTTCAGAAAATCTTATTTACCTACTTGAGTTAACAATATGGCACAGGAGATTGAACTAGAAAATTTTGAGTGAGTTGAGTGATACATCGGAATTATTAAATCAAACATTGGGTGGAGAGAGTGAAATTATCATGTGTTCTTTCTTTCTTTCTAAAATATCATTAATGATTCAACATGTATAACCTCTGCAATTCCTAAACTTGATGGGCATTATCACTTGGGATGAAATTTTTATTCTAAGTTTATAAGATATACTCGAATTTTCTTTTAAAAGTACATAGTTAGAGAGAAAAATTTCGTAGTTTGAATTAATGTTACTTTATTTTTTTTGTTTCCAGTTACTTTACTAAAATTTTAATTTCTACTTTGTTAATTATTTGATTTAGCTCAAACGTTTACAACTTATTCTTAAAATATTATTCTTCATTGTCAGTGCTTAAATTTACATTTAGAGTTTTGTAATAAAAATTATAATTTTCACATTTTGGGTGTTACATTAATAGTAATATGTTAATATATTCATAAATTTTAAATATTAATTTTATCAAATTTCAAGAAAGTATAAAATGCATGTAGCTTAACATTTTTAGGTCATGAATGATGAATACATAAAATATTGTAGAATGACTTGTGAATGTAGAATGCAAAACATGTAAATGAACATGAAAAAAATACTACAATATTAATGCAATAGTAATATAAACTTTTACAAATTGATACTTGAGAGAAGAAGAATGAGACTATTTTTGCTTCTTCCATGACTACTTATTGTTTTCATTTCAAAAAAGTAAAAAATAAAGAAATTATTAATCAGATTTTAAAATATTGAGTATTCAAATTTAGCTTGAACAAGTTATTTTTAAATAAAAAAAAACTAAAATTTTATCATTTTTATATATTTCATTTAATTATATTCGTTTTTCTTAATTATGTGTCATATTCTTATTTTAGTTATATTTATTATTTTGTTTATTCAATTTACTCAATGAGGTGTTCATAATCTTGTATTTATTATTTTGATTTATTTAATTTATTTAGTTAGTCTTCATAACCTCATATCTTTTTTATTAAATTTATTTTGCTTTATTTAATGTATTTAATGAAATTTTTATAGTTTTGTTTGTATTTATTATTCTAGTTATTTAATTTATTTAGTAGAGTGTTCACAATCTTATTCATAATCTTGTTTATTTAATTTATTTAATGAGAGATTTGTGATAACTTTATTCTAACACATTAATAATCATTTTAATTCTACTTTCACGTCAAAATAAACTCAGTTCAAATCTAATTTCTAGAGACTTTAAAACTATATATGATAACTCATTTAAGATTTTAATCTTTGAATTTTAAACAAGTAAAATCATGCTTTATATTCAAGACTTTAAAAACCAGAACTAAATTTAATATAGTAAAATTAATTACAAATTTATTAAAAAGAAAATTAAAAATACTCAATAAAAATCATAAATTCAGATAAAATTTACATATGAACATTTCGAACAGTCTCTAATTTTACAGTGATAAGCAGAAGCAACATTTTTTGTACGTATACATTAGGATGTGAAATAAACTTTATTTTTCATCCGGTATGAGTTTGCATAAAATAAAAGTATTTATTGCATTTTATTCTTATAAACAAGTGTATTTAATTCAATATTCCATTGAGCAAAAGTTTTAACAAAACCACTTTCCTTACCACTGAGCCCTGTTTGTTTTGTCCACATTTTTCCATCATAAAAGTTTGCATTCATCAAACATAAAATAACAATTCAGCACAAACAAAATTCTAAGCTAAAAAACACCTAATCAGACTCTTCAACAAAGCGTTCAAAGAGGTTAATAAGTTCTTTCAGATGATCCTCAAACACATCTATTTCCTCCTCCTGCTGATCACCATCAAGTAACTCTGTGGCCTTAGTTATTGCAGAACTGATCTTTTCCCTGTCTTCTGAGCAAAGTTTTGAACTCAAATTCTTTTTTTCCAAAGCTTTCTTTATCTTGTAAGCATAGTCATCGATTTTATTCATTGTTTCGGCCTTCCTAAGGAATTTCATATCTTCAGCTTTGTATACCTCTGCTTCTTGAATCATTCTATTAATTTCTTCCGTTGGCAGCCGTTCTATGTCATTGGTTATGATGATCTTATTGCTGATGCCAGTTGTGTTTTCCTTAGCAGAGACAGATAGTATACCGTTTTCATCTATGGCAAAGCACACATCAAAAGGATGGCCCCTAGGAGCTTTAGGAAAGCCAGAAAGTTTAAAAAAAAATTGTTATCACTGGCTCTTCTTCTCTCACCCTCATAAACCAATATTTCAACAGGTGATTGATTATCTACAGTTGTAATATATGAACGTGTCCTCTTCACAGGAATAGTAGTATTCCTTGGAATCACTACACTCATGATATCTCCCTGTATTAGTTTACCAAGTGATAACGGTGTTACATCCATCAACACCACGTCTGGAACATTCTTAATACCTGTACTCAACAAAGCAGCCTGCACAGCAGCACCATAGGCTACAGCTTCATCAGGGTTTATGCTTTTGCACAGA
>NC_028360.1:10492401-10498809 GCF_000741045.1 Vigna radiata var. radiata
TCTTAGTTGTTGTAGATGTTGGCTTCTTATTTGGCTTGCTTACAAATGATCCAATCACCCCTATTTATACTAGTGGCACCTCCTTAACCACTGGTTAGGATCTTGCCACCGCAACATTAATCTAAGGGTCATTATTCATCTTCTAGAGTTTTCTAAAACATTCTTATAATTCTAAACTTATCTAGATAAATCTAATGGATAAGCATCCCTAGATATTTTTATACATCATTCTAGAATCCTTCTAGATAGGATTTTTCTAGAATTCTATTTTGGACCCTCTTTAGTTTTGGGCCTTCTCTAGTCTTGGGCTTTTATCTTTTAGGCCCAATTTACATTCTAACTCTTTTTTCCTAGGAGCTTCTCCATTCTTCTAGAATTTGCATTACACTTTAACAGGATTGGTGGCAGCCTGGTTTTTAGCAGCATTACCAATCAACCTTTCATGGTCTGTGAAAGCAACAACAGAAGGAGTGGTGTTATGGCCTTGGTCGTTATGAATGATATCCACTCGACAATGACGTTCACGCCACACTGCAACACAGGAGTAGGTTGTGCCAAGGTCAATTCCTATGGCAAGTCCTTGATCTTTTTTCGCCATTGCTTGCTTTCAAAGTGAGTGAAGACTGATATGGATACTCTACACTGGAATAGGATTCTAAATTTAGAATACCACATGATGATTTTTTTATATAACCGTGAAATACGAAAATCACCTTAAACACTTGAAGATGTTTTAAATTACATCTGTTCATCTTCGTCTCATGAAATTCAATCAAGCATAACAGTTTAGTTATTGAAAATCATGGTATTAAGTATTCACATTAACAGCATCTCCTGGTTTACAGTTTATATGCAGTGTGGAAATTGGAAGGCCTTCAAGTTACATCCATTCATTTCCTTTTTTTTTTAAGAAGGTAGTAGTAATATGGTTATGCCAATTTATGCACAAATGCATTGGATTAGATTTTCCAAAAGTTTGTTTAATTAATTAAAATTTTAAAACATAATAAGTATTTATAAGTTGTTTTCAAGTTGATTTTAATTTGGTGTGATGCTTCTATTGTCAGAGTTAAATTTTTACTTTCAGACTCTTCATTATTTCATTTATTTCTATCACAACCAGTTTTTCTTTCTTTTTTTTTCTTCCTGTTCTAAAATAATACCACAATATTTGTTAACAATTATTAATAACTTCACTTCTTTAACATGTAATTTTCATTAATTTCCTTTTTTAAAACAGTAAAATTCTATTATATTGATCTTACTGTTACAAATATATATATATATATATATATATATATATATATATATATATATATATATATATATATATATATATATATATATATATATATAACGCTTTATTTATCATATATAACGTTTTTTAATTGTTATTTATGTGAGCGTAACATAATCTATTGCTATTTGACATGCTATTTATGATTGGTCTAAATTTTTTTGTAAAAAAAATTAATAAAAAATTTCAAAAAATATAAAAAGAAATTTCAAAAAAATTGTAAAATATTGATTTTATTATGTAAAAAATCTACTCTATCTACTGGTTCTATAATATACAATGAAAATATAAAATATTAAAAAATTATGATAAAAGACAAAAGGTGTCAAAAAGAATATTCATTACTTAATAGATGAATAAAAACTTTTGATACAATAATATTTTAAAATATAACCGTTAATTTGTTCGGTACGTGTCATGATATGACATTGTTTTATAAAATAATATATACAACCATAACATGTACCTATAGTCTGTAAGAAGCATGTATACCATCATAACATAACTGATAAATATTTATTTACATAAAAAAAAATATTGCAACAAAGAAAAAATAACATAAAATTAGTCAATCTAATTTTTTAGTACAAAAATTATGACAATGAAAATAATTTACATAAGTTAAAATTGTCCCTCTTTCACTGTATGTGTGATAATTTTCTTTATATATCAATTCATTTAGACATTGAAAAACATAAAACAAAAAAACATCATTATAATTTGAAAATAATAATAAATTAAAACTCTAATAAACTCCAAACAAATTTAATATACATGATAAGAAACAATTATATACAATATACAAGTTTAAAATCCCAATAGTAAGTCATGCTTTCAAATCATATCTCTAACACCATCATTCCCATTTCTTTTGTTACTCCTTTAAAGCTTGCCATTTACTACCATAAAATATAGTTGGTCACAACAGTAATAAAATCTCCATTTGAGCTTGGTAGGCTTTGGGGTCACAAATAAACCCCCCGGATGCCTTTCTCTATTTCAACCACCATGTATATGCTTAAAATAGATTATATTAAAATAACAATGCATCAATAAACAAAAGAAGGAAAACTTGATCTGAAATCCAATAAAGGATAAATACTAAATTAAAAAAGAAAAACACAGTTTTACCTGAGGACCCCGTGAACCATAATCTTTACATGTTGAATTGTTTTTCACTCCGATTTCTAATAACAAAGCTCTAGGAAGGCATAATATGTTTGTCTCAATATTGTAAACGGATTTAATTCCTTTGAAATTGACTACTATATTCGGAGTGTCTAGTATCATTGATCACAAAAGCCAAAGTAAACATTAAAAGCATAATTGTTGATAAGACTTAATATTTCTATTAAAATACCAACTGGCATAACAACATAAAAATAAAAATTATCATAAAACTATCTGAAAGCAAAATATTGCGTTTTAATTCTCTCTGAAATCTAATAGTGTAAATAGATTAGTATTAATATATTTAATTAAAACTCAACTCTAATAAAAAGAAAAAATAAGCACTTAGCTTACAGAACATCTATAAATAGGAAAGGCCATACTTACGAGCTTTCAGTAAAGTTGCCAAGGACATCATTAGAAGGTATAAGTCTGACCAGAAAATTAATGGATACATTGCCTCAAAAGCACAATCACAATGGTAAAAAAATTCATTTTGGTGTAAAATAACAAATTAATAAAATATTCATAAAGAAAGAAATATCACAGTGGAAAAGAAAAACCTACATACAAATTTTTTGAGATTGTACAACTTCCCAAGTAATACAGGAATATCCCTGAGGGAATTGTTCTATATGTCACTATAAAATAGGAAGATATATTATTGAATACTACCTCTGAATGACTGTAAAATTTGTTTAAAAAAGGACGAATTAGAAAATTTACTAAATAACTAAATAATCATCTTATTTTTGTATAGACACATATCATTTGGAGGTATTTATGTTTATATAAATCTATAAATTAATCTTTCTTTTATTCGATATGCAACTTTCTTTGCATTTCAACTCTTATTACTTTTTCTTTCCCTTTATTCTTTCAGTGCCAACTTCTAGACCATTTATTTTTCGAAAGAAGACAAAATGAATGCACAATACAATATGCCCAAATAATTAAATACAAAATCAATCAAGAGAAACCATAACTAAAAGAAACTTACAAATTTACGAGCAATGAAAAGTTTCCTATTTCCCATGAAATGATTCCACTAAGGTAATTACTGGGACTAAACATAAGTAAATACACTATATTATATTAAACTATAGTTAGCTATATTTTTAATAAACTAAGAAAAAACTTAACTACTTAATATTATATATAAAAACCGTATTGTTTAACGGTTCAGATATATAAAAAAAAAAAAACTTAATTTATATCAATTAATTAATAATCAAATCCTTTCAAAAATACGAGTGTAAGTCAGTTTTACCAAACTCTTTGGCTTTTCCGTTACACAGTTTTTAAAGATCTTTTTTTTAGTTTTTGTTATTTATTTTTGTCTTTAAGATAAATTATATACTTTTAGACTATATACAAATCATTTAAAATATTATTTTTATGTGATAGAATATAATTATTACATGTATTAAAATAATTTTATATTTAACAGAAATCATTTATCATAAGTCAATCAGATAATTTGTTTGTAAATACAAGTCTAAGCGAGATAATTGGTCTATGAATACAAATACAGCCTGCATTGGTTGTGGTCCGATAGCTAAATATTTTAAACACTATAAACNGAATTATTGCTGGTTTATGTTGCCTCGTGAAATTGAATAAGTATGAGAGACACAATTTCATTATGTTAAAATAAAAATTAACAAAACAAAAAATGCCCATTAAGATAAGATTCTAAAATTAAATCAGAAATAAAAATTTATAAGTTTAATATGCAAAAGTTAAACTTAAAAGATGTAAGGAGGGATGACAACTGGTCGGGTCAGATATGGATAGTGTCTACCACAACCCGATCCGAAAAAAAAAAATTCACTCGTTACCCGTACGAATACTCGCTTAAAACTGCAAATACCCGCAAATATTTTAAAAAAATATATTTTTATAAATTATTAAAATAAAATTTAAATAGAATTACAAAAAAATTTATAAAATATAATATAAATTAAATTAAATGTAAATTAAAATTTAATTTTTGTTTTGGTTGAATTGGTCTGAGGGTCAGTTGTCCTTCTTTGCTTTGTTCTCTTTTGATCTTCAATCCTTCTCGAAAATGCCATCCACTACAATGTCTTATTGACGCGTAGAAGACACTCCGAAGCTCAACATATAAAACAATCTAAATTTTATAAGGATGCTCAACATGTAAAACGGTCTAAATTTTATTAGGATAGAAGAGGAAGATTGTACCTAGACATCAATTGTATATTTATAGAGCTTGTGGCACGCAAGTCCATTGATTAACATTACTACAATATATTTTTAGGCAATAAAACCCAATAATCAATAATTAATACGTATACAGTATATTTTTAGACAATAAAACCCAATAATCAATAATTAATACGTATATTTTGTAAAGAGTAAGACAATCTGACCTATTAATAATTAGTGTAGTATATTTTTAGGCAATCAAACCTAATAATCAATAATCAATACCGTATATTTTATAAAAAGTAAGGCAATCTGACCTATTAATACATGTTAATTGTCCATAAATGACAATTAATTCTGATCGGTATAATTCATATAGTACAATTTTAATTAAATTTAACTTTGTAAAATATAAATTAATGTTAATTTTAATTAAATTTAACTTAAATAAAATATAAATTAATGTTAATTTTAATTAAATTTAACTTAAATAAAATAAAAATAAAGTTTTTATTTTTATTTTTTGCGGGTAGCGGATATCCGCAGGTACAGATAGTATAATACCCGCACTCGATCCGTTTATAAGCGGATATTAAAATACTCGCTATCCGCGGATATCGGGTAGTAAATATCCGTATCAACTTTCCGTAGTAGATTTTATCCACAGATATCCGCGTGCGCGAATTTTTTTTGTTATCCCTAGATGCAAGAATAAAGCAACAACAGGATCATAGACAAAAAATCTTTGTGACCGTGGTGAATCGATAATTGAAAGAAAAATGTGATGGGACAACAAAGAATATAAACATAAAAAAGACAATTTATGAGGTTCAATTTTGTAAAACTGAACCACAAAATAGTATAATTTAATTTTTAATAAAAAATAGTTTAATTTTTAAATTTTAATATAGTATAGATAATTTATAATTTAGTGCAATTAAATTAATTATGCTCAGTTCTAATAATTATTCTGTAAAATTTATTTTGAAAAGAAATTTTTCATATTATACTAAAATTTATTATCACGTAATTTTCTACTATATCATGTAAAGACATAAACCTATTATAACATCTAGAATCATGACACTAGATCATCAGTCATAAAAAGCTATTTCTTATCCATAAAATAATAAACTAAAATTCTACTAAATATATGATTCTAAAAATAAAAGTAAATCAACTCTTTTCTTTAATTGATGTGGTGAAATAAACTTTATATTGAGAATTTTGTTCTTATAAAGAAGTGTATTTAAATGGATCTTCCATCACCAAAAGCATAGCTTACCACTGAACCATATTTCTCTTTTTCGTTATCATAATATTTCGACACAAACTTTCTTTATCACATTTACATGGATTATTTTTTTTTATTAATTTGTTATTTATTTGTTATTGTATTAATATATTATAAATTCAGTAATAAAAAAAAGAGATGTATGTCAAAATATTGTCAAATAACCCTAATTAAGTTCAGCTAAATCAACCAAGGTAAACAATGTACACATTACTAGAACAAATATAACATTGCCACATTTTTCCACCATAAAAGTTTACATTCATCAAACACAATAAAATTCAGCACCATAAAAGTCTAAGCTAACCAGACTTTCCACCAAAACGTTCAAAGAGGTTAATAAGCTCTTCCAGATGATCCTCAAACACATCTATTTCCTCCTCCTGCTGACCACCATCAAGTAACTCTGTGGCCTTATTTATTGCAGAACTGATCTTTTTCCTGTCTTCTGAGCAAAGTTTTGAACTCAAATTCT
>NC_028360.1:10499849-10508155 GCF_000741045.1 Vigna radiata var. radiata
CAATGGTTCCAGCATCTATGGTAGACTTACGCTGAGAGTCATTGAAATAAGCAGGCACAGTAACCACCGCATTCTTCACCCTGGTTTCCAAATAGCCCTCTGCAATCTCTTTCATCTTCACCAGGACCATGGACGAAATTTCCTCAGCACAAAATTGTTTCTCCTTACCCTTATAGTTAAGGGTGATCATAGGTTTGTCATTAACACCAGCGACAACCTTGAATGGCCATAACATCATATCTTTCTGAACAACAGGATCACTGTATTTTCTACCTATCAATCTCTTGGCATCTGAAAAGTTTTACAAAAATGTTCACCTCGTTAGATAAAAAATTTACATGAAATAATCATACGAAGGAATGCACAAATAGTTGAAAGAGTAGAAAATATACCAAAGACGGTGTTTTGTGGATTGGTGGCAGCCTGGTTTTTAGCAGCATTACCAATCAACCTTTCATGGTATGTGAAAGCAACAACAGAAGGAGTGGTGTTATGGCCTTGGTCGTTATGAATGATATCCACTCGACAATGACGTTCACACCACACTGCAACACAGGAGTAGGTTGTGCCAAGGTCGATTCCTATGGCAAGTCCTTGATCTTTTTTCGCCATTGCTTGCTTTCAAAGTGAGTGAAGACTGATATGGATACTCTACACTGGAATTGAATTCAAAATTTTGATTACCACATGATTGATTTTTTATATAACTGTGAAATACGAAAATCACCTGAATGGTAGTAGTTGTTATTTAAAATTCTTTTTTATATTTAAATTGTTTTAATTTTCTGATTCCTGTTATGTTCACCGTTTCTATAGGGATAAAGGGTGCTAACTACTTCCTTATTTTTAGGTAACCATCTAAGTTTCATGCATGATGTGGATGGTATTTTTTCTTCTGGAAATTTCTTTAAATTGTGTTGTAGTTCATTTTTACAATTTGTGAATACGAAACACTATTTCAGGTTGAGAAATAGTTTTAGAATATCTTGTTTACCTACTTGTGATAACAATATGGTACAGGAGCCTCAACTAGAAATTTTGAGTGAGTTGAGTGATACATTGGAGTTCTTAAATCAAACATTGGGTGAAAAGTGAGTGAAATCTATCATGTGTTCTTTCTTTCTTTCTAAAATATCATTCAGAAGAATGGTTGATTCAATAAAATATGTACAATCTGCAATTCCTAAACTTGATGGACACTATCACTCAGGATGAATTTATTATTCCAAGTTTATAAGACATACTCGAAAAACCTTTTAAAAGTACATGGTTAGAGACAAAAATTTCATAGTTTGAATTAATGCCACTTATTTTTTTGTTTCAAGTTACTGTAACATGCATAAAAGAGAAAGGGCAAAAACGGGAATGCACACCTGAAATGGGTAAAGGGCAAAGGGGTCAACTGGCAGAGAATGTTAGTAGCAGAGAAACCGTTAGAAAGAGCACGCGTCACGCAAAGAAAAGTGTGTATTTGAGGGACTACGTGTGGCAGAGGGAGGCAAGCATGTGGTATGAATTTTTCTCCCTGAATCTTCTCTGTATCAGTGGGTCTTTACCCATTCTTCTATTAATTCTGTTTTTCTCCTCTGTCAGGTGGAATACTCCATTCTTCCAGCTCCAGCATTATTACCATTTATCATTCACACTATTATACTAGCCTTATTTCTATTTCTAGTTGTATTTGTTGTTGAATACTTATACATTTCATACTTCTATACCACACTCTGTTATGTTCCAGTGCTTTAAATAAAATCATTTATTTCATTGGTGCTTTCATTGCTCTTCATGGCGGAAGCAACACGGTTGAAGGATGTTCAAGCGGAACTAAAAACCCAAGGTAGTGAGATTCAGAGGCTATTGGAACGATTCGAGTTAGGAGATCGTTAGCAACGTGAGTACAATGCACAGAAAGAGGCAGAAAATCAAAATCGATTCGATCAAATACAAGCAACATTAGAATGCTTGTTAATGGAGAAATCGATGCATCAACACCATGAAGAGTTGACAACGAATACATCTCTGAGGCTGTTGAATGCAGTGTTTCCTGTGAGGAATATTTCTCTAGAGTTTCCTCACTTTGATGGCACATCGTCGGTGCTTAGCTGGATTTTCAAGGCAGGAAAATTTTTAAGTATCATAACATACCGGACATGGCTAGGGTGAAAATAGCAGCTATGCATTTTGAAGGTGAAGTGGTACCTTGGTTTCAGATGTTGCAATGTTTGGCAGCTGTTAATACTTGGCTGGACTTAACTCATGCCCTTGAATCACAATTCGGTCCTTCACCTTTTGACTGTCCGATGGCACAATTGTTTAAATTGCAGCAAACAGGTTCTGTTTCAGATTATTATCTACAATTTATGTCCGTAGCAAATAGATCAGTGGGTTTAACTGATGAGGCACTCTTGAATTGTTTCTTGAGCAGATTAAATGTTGATATTAAAAGGGACGTTATGGCTTTATCTCCAATTTCTTTGTTGAGGGCAGTGGCTTTGGCAAAGTTGTATGAAGATAAATATTGTCCTACTCCAAAATCTTCTTTCACGAAACCAGTGGTCTCTTCGTATGCAAAGTTGTATGAAGATAAATATTGTCCTACTCCAAAATCTTCTTTCACGAAACCAGTGGTCTCTTCGTATGCAACGAAACCTGTATCACAAGCAGTGCAGCCGTATCAGAATCAGCGTTTAAATGGGAAAACTCCTCTTCCCCCCTTATTACCCACCTCAAATATTCCTCCATTAAAAAATAACAATGTTAAGAGGATTAGTCCTGCTGAAATGCAATTGAGGAGGGACAAAGGTCTCTGTTATTTTTGTGATGAAAAGTTCACTTTTAATCACAAATGTCTTAATAGACAATACCTTTTCCTACAATTAGAAGAAGAGGAAATTGGTGGGCATGATACTGCAACAGAGAAAGAAGAAACTACAATTCCCAGTGATTCTATGGAAGAACACCACTTATCTTTGAATGCTATGAAAGGTGGAATAAGTGTGGGCACCATTCGATTTTTAGCTTACATTAACCAACTTCCTGTGCAAGTATTGATTGATGGAGGCAGTTCTGATAACTTTTTTCAGCCAAGGATTGCTAAATCCTTAAAACTCCCAATAGAACCTGCTACGTTGTTTCGTGTGATGGTAGGGAATGGGAACTATATGACAGCTGAAGGAAAGATTCAACAACTTAAGATCCAGGCATAGGGACATTCTTTTGTCTTACCTGTATTCTTACTGCCTATTTCTGGAGCAGATCTAATTCTTTGTGCTAGTTGGTTGAAAACCATTGGTCTTCACATTGCAGATTACGATACCCTGCAGCTGAAACTCCTTCATGAGGGTAAATTCACTACATTACAAGGTGATAAGGAACTGGTGCCAACTCAAGCTCAATTACATCACATAAGACAGATGGTGCATACAAATGTTATTGCTGAGATTTACAATATGCAGTTGGAGGAAAATTCTAATTTTGGGACATTGTTGGAAGCACAAGCAGATATGGAACCAGAATTAGCCTTATTACTACATACTTATGAGTCAGTTTTGATACTCCTCATCAGTTACCACCTCAAAGATCACATGATCATGTTATTCCTCTATTGGAAGGGTCTAACCAGGTGAAGGTTAAGCCTTATAGGTATCCTCACAGTCAAAAAGAGGAGATTGAGAGGCTGGTAGAAGGAATGCTGAAAGAAGGCATTATACAAGATAGCAAAAGTCCTTTTTCTTCTCCTATTATTTTGGTCAAGAAGAAGGATGGCTCATGGAGAGTGTGTACATATTATAGAGCCCTTAATGCTATAACTATCAAAGATAGTTTTCCTATTCCAATTGTAGATGAATTGATTGATGAACTCTTTGGCGCTTGCTATTTCTTTAAATTGGATCTCAGATCTGGATATCACCAGATATTATTAAAGCCAGAGGATAGGTACAAGACAACTTTTCGAACTCACCATGGTCATTATGAATGGCTAGTAATGCCATTTGGATTGACTAATGCACCGACTTCCTTCCAGAGTTTGATGAATAACATTTTTCAAGGGTTATTAAGAAGATGCGTATTGGTTTTTTTTTATGATATTTTGGTATACAGCTGCACATGGAAGGATCATTTATACCATTTAGAAGTTGTCCTCAAAATCNTGCAGACCCATAAATTGTTTGCAAGGTTTTCTAAGTGTTGTTTTGGGGTTACTCAAATTGAATACCTGGGACACACTTTATCAGGTTCTGGAGTAGCTATGGATGATGCAAAACTGGTTGTTGTACGCGCTTGGTCCCAGCCTACAAATTTAAAGCAATTGAGGGGTTTCCTAGGTCTCACAGGATATTATATAAGATTTGTGAAGCACTATGCTAGCATAGCAGCACCATTGACTGATTTGCTTAAAAAAGATGCTTTTCAATGGAATGAAAAAGCAGCAGCAGTGTTTGAACAATTGAAAGTTGCAATGACTTCCGCACCAGTCTTGGCTCTTCCCAATTTTAAAGAAACTTTTGTGTTAGAGACTGATGCATCTGGAATTGCAGTAGGTGTTGTCCTCAGTCAGAATCAGCATCCAATTGCTTACTTTTCAAAGAAAATGTCTAATAGGATGCAAAAACAATCTGCATATGTCAGAGAGTTGTATGCTATTACAGAAGCCTTGGCCAAATTTCGACATTACCTTTTGGGACATCACTTTATTATTAAGACTGACCAGAGAAGTTTGAAGCAATTATTGGATCAGACCCTTCAAACCCCTGAGCAACAACAGTGGCTGCCAAAATTCTTAGGCTATGATTTTGAGATCCAATATAAAGCTGGGAAAGAAAACATTCCTGCAGATGCTTTATCCAGGAGTTTTTTCATGGCTTGGTCGGAACCTAATTGTGTTTGGTTGCAACAGTTGGTGGAATTAACTCAAAAAGATNNGAAGNTGTCTCAAGTTTACAAAAATTGTCTTCAGGGTCAATACCCAAATGCTGAATATGCTATTAAGAAGGGTATGCTTTTTTGGAAGGGTCGTATTATGGTTCCTAATGATTCCACTCTCATTAAGCAAATACTCCAAGAGTTTCATAATTCCAAAATTGGAGGTCATGCCGGTATCACTAAGACCACTAGTAGAATTGGAAATCAATTTCATTGGACCAATATGCAACAAGACATTCGACAATATATCAATGAATGTATAGTTTGTCAACAAGCGAAAGTGGATCATGCTCTACCCAAAGGGCTGCTGCAACCGTTACCTATCCCACAACAAGTTTGGGAGGATATTGCTATGGATTTCATCACTCATCTTCCAACCGCTAATGGGTACACAACAATCATGGTTGTGGTTGACAGATTGTCTAAATTTGCCTATTTCATTCCTTTAAGATCTAATTTTTCCAGCAAATCAGTAGCAGAAGCCTTTATTGCACAAGTGGTTAAGACACATGGCATTCCAAAATCCATAGTATCAGATCGGGACCGAGTTTTTATTAGTTCCTTTTGGCAACAATTGTTTAAATCTCAAGGAACTACATTAGCCATGGGGTCCGCCTATCATCCTCAATTCGATGGCCAAACAGAGAATTTAAACAAGACATTAGAGATGTATTTGAGGTGCTATGTGTATGAGAATCCTAAGTCCTAGATTAATATGTTGCCCTGGGCTCAATATTGGTATAATACTTCCTTTCATCAGAGTTTAGGTATGACTCCTTTTCAAGCGGTGTTTGGCAGACTTTCACCTAAACTTGCAAGATACGAACAAAATTCTAAAGATCCTATTTCAGTGAAAGAAGCCCTGACTGCAAAAGATCAAGTCTTATTACAACTTAAGGCCAATTTATTGAAATCTCAGACCTATATGAAACAACAAGCAGATAAAAAAAGGAGAGACATTCAATTGGAGGTGGGTGATCTCGCATTGGTTAAGCTGCAACCCTATAGGCAACAATCATTGGCTTTACGAAAAAATCAAAAACTGGGACTCAAGTTTTTTGGGCCGTTTGAGGTGGTGGAAAAGATAGGAGTTGTTGCTTACCGATTACAATTACCTAACACAACTAAAATTCATCCTGTGTTTCATATTTCCTTGCTCAAGAAATTCCAAGGCAATCTACCACAACAATATCTTCCTTTACCTCTAACAACATCTGAGTTTGGTCCTACAGTGCAGCCTTGGAACATATTAAGGTGTAGAGTGGTAACAAGGAATCACAAGAAGATATCACAAGTATTAGTACAGTGGGATATTTCAGATCCTAAAGAGGCTACTTAGGAGGATGTAGAAGAAGTAAAACAAGCGTATCCCATGTTCAACCTTGAGGACAAGGTTGTTTTTGATGAGGAGGGTAATGTAACATGCATAAAAGAGAAAGGGCAAAAACGGGAATGCACACCTGAAATGGGTAAAGGGCAAAGGGGTCAAGTGGCAAAGAATGTTGGTAACAGAGAAACCGTTAGAAAGAGCACGCGTCACGCAAAGAAAAGTGTGTATTTGAGGGACTACGTGTGACAGAGGGATGCAAGCATGTGGTATGAATTTTTCTCCCTGAATCTTCTCTGTATCGGTGGGTCTTTACCCATTCTTCTATTAATTCTGTTTTTCTCCTCTATCAGGTGGAATACTACATTCTTCCACCTCCATCACTATTACCATTTATCATTCACACTATTATACTAGCCTTATTTCTATTTCTAGTTGTATTTGTTGTTGAATACTCATACATTTTATACTTCTATACCACACTCTGTTATGTTCCAGTGCTTTAAATAAAATCATTTGTTTAAGTTACTTTACTAAAATTTCAATTTTTACTTTGTTAATTATTTCATCGAGTTCAAACTTTTACAACTTATTTTTAAAATATTATTCTTCATTGTCAGTATATAAATTTATATTTAGAGTTTTGTAATAGGAAATATAATTTTCACATTTGGGTGTTACATTAATAGTATTATGTTAATATGTTCATAAATTTTAAATATTAATTTTATCAAATTTCAAGAAAGTATAAAATGTAGAAAAATAGTGAAACATGTAGCTTAACATTTTTAGGTCATGAATGATGAATACATAAAATATTGTAGAATAACTTGTGAATGTAGAATGCAAAACATGTAAATGAACATGAAAAAAAAGTACTAAAATATCAAAGCAACAGTAATATAAAATTTTACACATTGATACTTGAGAGAAGAAGAATGAAACTATTTTTGCTTCTTCCATTACTACTTATTGTTTTCATTTCAAAAAAGTAAAAAATAAAGAAATTATTAATCAGATTTTAAAATATTGAGTATTCAAATTTAGCTTGAAAAAGTTATTTTTAAATAAAAAAAAACTAAAATTTTATCATCTTTATATATTTCATTTAATTATATTTATTTTTCTTAATTATGTGTCATATTCTTATTTTAGTTATATTTATTATTTTGTTTATTCAATTTATTTAATGAGGTGTTCATAACACTGTATTTATTGTTTTGATTTATTTAATTTATTTAGTTAGTCTTCATAACCTCATATCTGTTTTATTAAATTTATTTTGATTTATTTAATGTGTTTAATGAAATTTTTATAACTTTATTTTGATTTGTATTTATTATTCTAGTTATTTAATTTATTTAATAGAGTATTCACAATTTTATTTTTTTTATTTATTTAATTTAATTAGTGAGGTATGTATAATCTTTTTTAAGAGTTTAAAAACCAGAACTAAATTTAATATCGTAAATTTACGTGAACATTTCACCCTCTGATTAACTGGGATGGTGCAACAGAAGCAACATTTTATGTAAGTATATATTAATAGAAATTGAATAAGAAATTACTATCAATCAAGAACATAAAATGCGACAAAACTTATCCATAAAGTAATAAACTAAAATTCTAACTATGTTATTCTAAGTAAATCAACTATTTCTTTTAATTCAAGTGTGAAATAAACTTTATTTTTCATCAGGCATGAGTTCTTCATAAAATAAAAGTATTTTGAGCATTTTATTCTTATGAACAAGTGTATTGAATTGGATCTTGTCCAAAAGCTTTAACAAAACCACATTTTTCCACATAAAAGTTTGCATTCATCAAACAAAAAATAACAATTCAGCACAACAAAATTCTAAGCTAAAAAACACCTAATCAGACTCTTTAACAAAGCGTTCAAAGAGGTTAATAAGTTCTTTCAGATGATCCTCAAACACATCTATTTCCTCCTCCTGCTGATCACCATCAAGTAACTCTGTGGCCTTAGTTATTGCAGAACTGATCTTTTTCCTGTCTTCTGAGCAAACTTTTGAACTGAAATTCTCTTTTTCCA
>NC_028360.1:10509245-10519617 GCF_000741045.1 Vigna radiata var. radiata
CTCTCCAACACAATTATTAATCCTTCTGTCAAGATCATATGCAATAGCTGCAGCAGTTGGTTCGTTGATTATCCGTATGATGTTAAGGCCAGCAATGGTTCCAGCATCTATGGTAGACTTACGCTGAGAGTCATTGAAATAAGCAGGCACAGTAACCACCGCATTCTTCACCCTGGTTTCCAAATAGTCCTCTGCAATCTCTTTCATCTTCACCAGGACCATGGATGAAATTTCCTCAGCACAAAATTGTTTCTCCTTACCTTTATAGTTAAGGGTGATCATAGGTTTGTCATTAGCACCAGCGACAACCTTGAATGGCCATGACATCATATCTTTCTGAACATCAGGATCACTGTATTTCCTACCTATCAATCTCTTGGCATCTTAAGAGATTTACAAAAATGTTCACCTCGTTAGATAAAAAAGTTACATGAAATAATCATACAAAGGAATGCACTAATAGTTGAAAGAGTAGAAAATATACCAAAGACAGTGTTTTATGGATTGGTGGCAGCCTGGTTTTTAGCAGCATTACCAATCAACCTTTCATGATCTGTGAAAGCAACAAAAGAAGGAGTGGTGTTGTGGCCTTGGTCATTATGAATGATATCCACTCGAGAATGATGTTCACGCCACACTGCAACACAGGAGTAGGTTGTGCCAAGGTCGATTCCTATGGCAAGTCCTTGATCTTCTTTCGCCATTGCTTGCTTTCAAGTGGAGTGAAGCCTTTTGGGATAAACCTAAATTTAAAGATTTATTATTTTATTAGGTTTGGGTATAAAAATATTTGGTTTGATTTGATACAGATAAAAGAGGAATAGGTAGTTATGATTTTGTATTTATTAGGTAGAATATTATTTTATGATACAACAAACGGATTTCATTATTAGATTAGTTGATATTCTATGGTCAGTTTTTATTATTTGTACTTGACCCAAGACCTGATTTGCATCTTTACTAAATTTAATGAAATTAAACCAAAAGAGTAAAATTATTTGTGTGGATGATGTGTATTATATATTATTATTTTTTTAAAACTAATTTATCTAAACTGAATTGTAAAATAGTTAAACAACTTTGATTTATAACTCAACTATACTAAATTGTACTAAACTAAACTATACTAATTTTAAACTGAATTGTAATAGTTTTTAAGCTAAATAGTATAACAATACAAGTTGTTTTAATTGAAATTTATTTTAATATTTATTTTATTTTATTCATAAGTGTTTTACAAATTAATTTTTTAATTATATGATATTATTATTTTCTATTTTATTTATATTTCTATAATAATATGTTTTTAGTGAAGAAATCATTGATTAATAATTACTCTACAAGAAAATAATATTATAAATGTTAGGATGGGATATATTATATTGCAAATTACATATATATTATTTTAGCGGAACTTGTTGTAAGGTTGTGTAATATTTTATATAAAGTTACTGGTCAGTGTATACATTATTATATAGGCTTGGTATAGGAGTAATTTATTGGTTACGTTGGACATTATATTTGTAAAACTATGGAACAAATTAACATTAAACTATAAAAAAATGTTTCCAAATGCGAGATGCTTTTTTATTTATTATCAGATACAAAAAATTCAAACCTTAAATGAAGTAATCATCAAATTGCACAATTAGTCATAAAAAAATATTTTTAGAGAAAAATAAATTTTATCATATTTAGGACATATATTGTTATTTATTTTTATTTATTTGCAAATGAAATATTTTATTTATAATTTACAATATAATTATTTAATAATATGTTAAAGAATATAATATATTTAAAATATTATTTTTTTATATATTTTTTTTTCTTTTATGATTTCTATTACTTAATCATTTAATAAAATTAAATTTTAAAAAAATATATTTTACTTTTATTACTTAAAATAATATTATTTAAAAAGCAATATATGTTTATTAATAAAAAATATAAAAATTTGTAAATTTTTTTATTTATTAATATTTTATTATTAAATAACGTTTTCTTGACAAGACATAGCAGTTGAACTGAAATTAGAGAAGAGGAAATAGTAGATACAGTTTTCACACAGAAATTGTTATAAGTTCAGGTTTTCAAAACTGAACCATAAAATAGTATACTGAACTTTGAACTTTTAGTAAGAGTGAATCAATTTTTTTTTAGTATAATATAGTATAATTAACACAGTACAATACAAATTAATTATTTTTGTCTAGCCCTTATTCAGTGTGGAAATTGGAATGCTCTTCAAGTTCCATTCATTCATTTCCTTGATTTGAAAAGATACTAGTAATATAGTTATGCTAATTTATGCACAAATGCATTAGATTTCCCAAAAGTTTGTTTAATTAATTAAAATCTTAAAACATAATAAATATTTATAAGTTGATTTTATTTTGGTGTGATTCTATTCTGAGTTTCGTGCTATATTTTTACTTTTAGACTCTCATTGCTTCATTTATTTCTGTCCCAACCAGTTTTTCTTTTCTTCTTCTAAAATAATACCCCGATATTTGTTAAAAATTATTAATAATTTCACTTCTTTAACGTGTAATTTTTCATTAATTTCCTTTTAAAAAAAGTTATATTATATATTATATTGATCTTCGTATAAACTTGAAATAGAGGAAAAAAAATCCAATATTAACTAAACTTATGTTACTATATTAATCGTTATTGATAAGGATTGGAAAGAGAATTTTATAATTTTGAAAACATACAAATTTATTAAAATTATATCAATCTAATTTAAATTTATTTTATTTTTAAAATATTTTATTTGAATGATACAATTTAAATTTATTTAATTTTTCTTATTTAGAAAAAATATTTTAATTACCACTAATTATAAAATAAAAATAAAAAGAAATTTTTAATAATTAAAAAAATATCAATATTAGTGATTTTTTAATCATTGTTAGTAATATTATTTTTGGTTAAAGTTTGTTAATAAATTTTCAACTCAGAGATAAAGTTTTTATTGATGTCAGCTAAGATTATTTTTACTTTATATCAACTTTGATTGTTTAGGATTATCACTTTTACAACCTTTTTGATTGAGCTTCTTTTCGTGGACTCTTTAATTAATGTTGGTTTCAAATTTCTACTAGTTAACATTGATAAAAAGAACCTGGTTAATATTTCTTCAAAGTATATTATGAGTTTAACATGAAAAAAAATACTAATTTATTCCAATTTTCACCAATTTTATTTATCATGGTCAATTCTGGTAAGGTTTAATCATTCTGATAGTCTTTATTTTCGGTGATTTTTTTTTCAATTAGGTCCCTCAATTTTTTTTTCTCAATTGGGTCCCTATTTTTGAAAAATTGAAGCAATTAGGTCACTGTCGTTAGTTTCGTACTAACACCGTTAAAAAGGGTGACACATGTCAGCTCGTTATTTTTTTGAATTTTTTAAATATATTTTTAATTATTTTCATTTTTATTTTTAATTTTTAATTTATTTAAAAATAATGCCACGTGCCAAGTTGACATTGAGTCACGTGGCAATGACAATGTGAGGTGGCACTGATAGTGTCACGTGTCACTATCAGACCACGTGTCATTAGATTTGTCTCAATTTGGTCCCTATAATTTGTCTCAATTTGGTCCTGTATTCTTATTTTGTCTTAATTTAGTCCTATTTTTTTAAAAAACTAAACAATTTTGTTTCTCTTCAAGTTCAAACAAAATTTTATTTGTATATAAATCTTTACAAAGAAATTTATACAAATTAATTTTTTTATTAGAAAAATAAAAAAATTACAAACTAACATATGACACATTTTTATTTATATAGTAGTAAAGAAATCATTTAACCTAAATAATATGAATGAGTAACCTATAAAAGTTAACATCTCAATAATAAATATTGTTGTGAAGGTAATCTACACAAGTATAGTCTCAATACTTTCTCAACAATTCATATAAAGTTTCTAGAGTTAAATATTTCGATTTGAAATACATCATTACTAATAATTTGCTTAACAGAAACAAATTTAAAGACAAAAATTTGAAAAATGTACATACCGTATTTTATTTGGAAAGGAACAATTTTTTTAAAATTTTTAAAAAATTAGGACTAAATTGAGACAAAATAAAAATACAAGCACCAAATTGGAACAAAATAAAAATACAGGGACCAAATTGAAACCAACGCAATGACACGTGGTTTGATAGTGACACGTGACACTGTCAGTGCCACCTCACACTGTCATTGCTACGTGGCACAATGTCAACTTAAACACGTGATAAATTTTATTTTTTTAAAAAAAATAAAAATAAAATAAAAATAATTAAAAATATATTTAAAAATTTAAAAAAAATCACAAGCTGACACGTGTCACCCTTTTTAACGATGTTAGTACGAAACTAATGACAATGACCTAATTGCTTTAATTTTTTAAAAATAAGGACCCAATTAAAAAAAAATATGAGGGACCTAATTGAAAAAAGTCATAGACTATCAAAATGATTTAACCAATTTTTTACATAGACTCTTCCATTTATCACACACGTCCACACTTTCTCTCTGTAACTTTTCACAAAATCACAATTTTAGTTACACAATCATTTGACAGTTTGTGTCACTGTCAAATGTTTCAATCATCAACTACAACCACAAATATTTTTTTCTCAACCAAAAAGTTTACAACCCACGTGAAATAATAACATTATTAATTTTCCTTTCTTTTTAATTCATATCAGATGAGAAATGAGTGTGGAAACTCAGCTAAACTTTGTCTGCTTCAAATCATATTTACTTATAGAGAATCTAAATTAATCAGCTAAAAAGTGATTTTATTTCTTGTATTTTTAAAATCAATTCTGCTAATAGAAATTGAATAAATAAATTTCAAGCAAAAAGATGAATAATGATACTTAGATAACATTTTTTTATAATATTTAAACATCGTTTACATGTCATTCTGTGATTGGTCCAAAATTATTTTATAATCAATAAAAATAATCATAAATATCATCATAGACTAATTATATAATGACACATATATGTTATCTAAGTATCATTATTCCAAAAAGTTATACTTCGTAGTTCTCAAACTTATACTTAAATAAGTCATTTTGTGATTGTACATGAATGTGAATCGTGTTATTCTTTCTTCACTTGCTGTTGTAGTGTTGTCACTTTCCAAAATTTGTTTTTGCCATTAATGTGTATCTTTCATTAGATTCAATCATTTATTTCCCAAATACTTTCCATATCTTCCCATAAATAATTTCTTTAAGTTTTTTGGCATGCTTCTGATACGAAGTCGGTTTGTTCAACCAAATCACTTAACTACCTGATTATGCATAACATGGACATGTGTCCCAATAAAACACGACAACAACAGAAACATCCTCAAACTCCCATGTATCATTCAAAACCTAAATTTAATGCAACCTTTCAAGTACTATTGGGACTTTCACCTCCAAGTTTTCATTATGCTCCTCCAAATTTTTTCATTCATGTTAAAAGTACTTTTTTATAAGGGTATTTTTTTTTCTTTCTTATAATTTTACCTTCATCCACTTATACCTATTCATTTTTATTCTCACGTCTGTGTAATCCTAACATTGCTCCATCCTCCCAGTTTGCTCTCCATCCCTACACCATGCTCTTGCAGATTTTGTCTAGTTCTTTTGCAGATTTCATCACACCAATCTTAGTTCATTCTTGCACCGGTCATTCATCCATTCCAGGCCTGTATTTGTTTAGATATGTTTTCAACATTTCATTTAAAATGACTAGTATAATGTATATGAAAGTATAAATGAGATATCTATGTGGATTTGGAGAATAGAGTTCGTGGGATTTCAAAATTTATTTATAAATTTTATCGGATTTCGAAATTTGTTAAAGGTTTATTTAACATATAACTGAATTCAAAATACGATTAAGAATTTTATAGGATTTTGAAATCTGATTAAGAGTTTATTCAATTTTCAAAACTCATGAGTGTGTATCTATATATATTTTATTTATTTTGGTATTTTAATTTTATTTATGTATTCTCTATTTTTTATCGGTATTGATTTTAATGTTTTATAAATTTGTTTGTTATATAAGTAAAAATATGCAAGCTGCTCCTATGTATTAGGCTGAAAGTTTTTTTACAAAATTGTCGTAATCGGAATTGTTACGGGACGACGATCCAAAAAAAAAAAAAAGAAACAAGATTTGAAAAAGAGATTTTGGAGTCGCCACCATAGTTTATTCTGGAAAACTATGAAAAAACCATAAAGAAAAAGGCATGGTCTGTGAAAACCGGATTTTCGGTCCGGGAGTCGGTTACGTGTAAGGAAGGTATTAACACCCTACAACGCTTGCCCGAAGGCAGTACCTTTAATTAAATACGCGAATAAAGATGTGGTTCGCAAAATGTTTAACTATCCCAAAAAGCAAAATTCTAAATGGACAAAATATATATATAATTTTTTTTTGTGCCCGACAAGGACTGACCTTGCTCCTAAGTATTCTCAAAATGAGAAATCAGGGTTACGTAGTTCTAGGTGAAAGATTGTTTGTTGTTTGCAAACATTCATATTTTAGCATTTTTATAAAAAGGGAAAAGGTTCTTAGCACGAGGACGATGCATGCAATCACACACGTGCTTAAACCGTTAAAACATATTTGATAATTTTATGAAAGGGGAAAAGGTCTTAGCACGAGGACGATGTGTGCGATCACACACGTGCTTAAACCTTTAAAACATATTTGATAATTTTATGAAAAGGGAAAAAGCCGTAGCACAAGGACGATGCGTGCAATCACGCACGTGCTTAAACCTTTAAAACTTGATAATTTTGTGAAAGGGGAAAAGGTCTTAGCACGAGGACGATGTGTGCGGTTACACACATGCTTAAACCTTTATAACATATTTTTTTTTAATTTTATCAAGAGAGAAAGGGTCTTAGCACGAGGACGATGTGTGCGATCACGCACGTGCTTAAACCCTTAAAACATGTCTAATAACTTATTAAAAGGAAAAAAAGGTCTTAGCACGAGGACGATGCGTGCGATCACACACATGCTTAAACCTTTAAAACATATTTTTTAATTTTTATAAAAGGAGAAAAGGTATTAACACGAGAACGATGTGTGCGATCACACACGTGCTTCAACCTTTAAAACATATTTTTTTATTATTTTATATTTTTTTATTGTTTTTGTGGTNTTTGATATTTATATAAAAGTAGATAAAATAAAGGTAGAAAAATAGAAATAAAATAAATAGGTAAATAAATAAATGAAAATAAAAAGTAGAAATAAAATAAACTAAAAGGTTAAGTGATAAAATTAAAAAAAAAATAATAAGTGAAAAAATTGTGGTGATGTTTAGATAAGAAGAGGGGTGTTCAAAACAATTTATAAGCAATCTGGGCTTAAGCCCAAACTGGATGGGGGTGAGATATTTAGCAGAAATAGGGGTGCGGATTGAGGAAAAGGTTTCTTTGTTTTTATGTTTTTATGTTTTTTTTTTTATTTTAAGAGAAATGAAATGAGTCTGGTCAAGACTTGGCCCAAGGGGTTGTGCTTCAGTAGAAGCATTAGGGGTTCTCACGAACCTCCCTCAAACCTCTCATTCACTCAGCCTCCAGAGACCTGAAGTCTCTCTTCCAAACACAGCCAAAGGAAAGGTTCGTCTCCTCCGCCCACACTCGCCACCGTCAGCGGCTTCAGCCAAACGGACCGGCCACCACGAGGGCATGTCCACGGCGATGTAAGGGCCCTCGCCGGAAAAACCACCGCCGGTTGCACCAGACCACCATCGTTCATCTTCTTCTCCGCGCGCAATGGAGGAACTCTCCTTGTTCGAGAATGCACCAGCCACTGCGGGCTATGGCGTCGTCGGCGACTCTAAGCGTCACCGGAGCTGCCGCCCAAGCCGTCGCCAACTCCACCATTCGTCGTCGAGACCGTCGCCGACAGCCGCCCTAACTCCTACCCTCTTCCTTTTTTGCGTTCGAGGGAGAAAGTCGCCTCACCTTGCGACGCCGCCGCTATCCTCGCCGGAGATGCTTCCTCACCAGCGCCTCCAACGCCGCTCTCTTCCCTCTCCGTTCGAGGGTTTCCTCAAACTCCAGGCGCCTCTAGCAGCACCGTCGCCGGTGTCGGGGAACTAAATGTGTTTTCCTCGCTTCTCATTTTTTAATGTCACTTATTGATTAGTTTTGGGAATGATGAGTGTGTGTTGGGTGCTGGAAATTGGTCTTTGTTCTTGGTGATTGAATTTTGTTTCTATGGCTTTGTGCAGTGCAGGTTGAGGATGATGGTGTGATGCGTGAGTTGGGATGGAGGTTTTAATGGGGTGGTTCTGGTGTTTTCCTTTTTCTGTTGTGTTTCTCTGGCGAGGAGCTTGAAAGCAAAGGGAATGGATTTTGGAGTGGATTAAAAGCAAAAAGAGTTTTCATGGTTTCATTGTGCTCAAGGGAATGGGATGAAGGTGTATCTGCAGGGGTTACCGGAACTTGGACTGCGACGCAGGACATTAATTGGTAGGTTTGGGATACACAAAGAGAGCACTGGTATCTAATTGTTCATATGTTTAGGATATGCAAGAATAACACTAGCCTAATGGGTGAAAGTGGTGAAGCTTGCTTCTGTTGTTGGGAGGGAGGCATAACAAACAGTGTATAGAAGCACATCATGTATATTCAATATGATTACATGTTCGAGCAAACAAAGCCGTTCAATATAATTTCATGTTCAAGTAGACAAAACCCAAGATCACCAAATCAAAACCAGAAGCAGAAACATTATCTAACATTTATAATTTCCGAGCGAAGAAGCTGAGGTGAACTTACCTTCTACGTTTACGTCTTCCTTTCGTGAGTTCTGGTACCTTTTTCATGTGATTAAACTTTAGTTCTTTTCCTTAGTGACCTTGGCATTAGACTAAAGAAACATGCTTTTTCGTAAGTGCAAGGGAGAGTGGCAATGAACAAAAAATGGCTTCTGTTTGATGGTGGAGATGAATGATCAATAATGGTCGTGAATGCTCTTTGCTTGTGATGGTGAGGTAAATCCTGATCAAGGTCTGTGATGGTTTTTTTTCTAATGAGGAAGTTACTGAGAAGTTCTCTGTTGAGTGAATCAAGTTGAGAGTAGTGTCTTTCATCATAGATGCGAGTAGCCCCTTTTACCTGTCTCCTCTACTTCTACACTGCAATCACTGCAACCACTCTACAATCCGGTCACCCCTCTCATGGCTAGAGGAGATTTTCCCATTTTTGGTAATCCAGCTAGAGGCATAGGTCTCTTGCGTGCTTGAGCCGAATATTTCCACCCAAAAAGGGAGATAACGTAATACGCAAAGAAAACAAAGTTGACTTTTGTACTTTCATTCTTTTTTTTTTTCTTTTTTTTTTATTATATCTTTTGAATTTGAAATATAAGAAACAAAATTTTAAAAAAAAAACATTAAAATAAAATAAATAAAATATAAAAATAAACAGAAAAAGAGAGAAAATAAAATAAGATAAAATAACATAAAAATAAATAGGAGAGAAAATAAATAAATAGGTAAATAAAAACGAAAAAAAAAGGATAAATACAAAAGATTAAAATATTTGAAAAAGGGAAAAGAAAAATAAAAAACTTTTTATTTATTTATCTGTGCTTTTAATTTTTTACTTTTTTTTTAAATTTTGGACTATCTAGACGAAATTGGGTGTTGACAGTTGTCCCTCTTTACTTAGATATTACTGAATAATATGAGAATTTAGTATTTTCGTATTATCAAAGTAAAAGCTAAGTAAAGATAGAAACACTAATTTCGTCTGGGTTTCAAAAAGAGAAAGAGATAAAATAAAAAACGAGTTGGGCATTTGGGCCAGTATGCAAACTAGGCTTGGGGCCAGTGTAGAAACTGGGTTTATGGGCCAGTGTAGAAACTGGGCTTATGGGTCAGGGGAGATGGGCTTTGTGGGCCAGTATGGAAATTGGGCTTATGGGCTAGTGTAGAAACTGGGCTTAGGGGCCAGACGAAATTGGGCTTATGGGTCATTGTGAAACTGGACTTAAGGGCTAGTGTGGAACCTGGGCTTAGGGGCCAGGTAAAACTGGGCTTAGGGGCCAGTATGAAAATTGGGCTTATGGGTGTTGAGACTTTGGCAAGCGTACCAAGTCGTGCAAGTAGTAAAACCGGTAAGACTGGATATCTTTTCCCAAGAGACTTGTGCAACACATGACAATTATTCCTTTTATAACTCAATTAGACATCAAAGTGCACAAAAACAACACAAGAAACTCTTTATGGTATTTTATCAAATAGTTGGTGTGCAAGGAATTTAACATAGTGTATTTACAATTTTTCAAGACTAGAATTCATCCATTTCATTCTCATGCATTCACAAACATCTCAATT
>NC_028360.1:10520662-10523548 GCF_000741045.1 Vigna radiata var. radiata
GTGAGGATAAAACAAAGTAAAAGCTATGAAGGAGTTGATTTTGCCACTAAAATGATGCTTAAATAATGGTAAGAATTAGCATTATCAATGGGCCAGGAGAAACTAGGATTATGGGCCAGACGAAACTGGGCTTATGGGCCAGTGTGGAAACTAGGCTTAGGGGCCAGTGTAGAAACTGGGCTTAGGGGCCAGTGTAGAAACTGGGCTTATGGGCCAGTGTGGAAACTGGGCTTAGGGGCCAGTGTAAAAACTGGACTTATGGGCTAGTGTGGAAACTGAGCTTATGGTCTAGACAAAACTGGGCTTATGGGCCAGTGTGAAACTGGGCTTAGAGGCCAGTGTAGAAACTGGGTTTATGGGTCAAGCGAAACTGGGCTTATGAGCCAGACGAAACTGGGCTTATGGGCCAATGTGAAACTGGGCTTAGGGGCCGGTGTGGAAACTGGGCTTATGGGCCAGGTGAAACTAGGCTTATGGGCTAGTGTGGAAACTGGGCTTTTGCGCCAGACGAGCTGGTCTTATAGGCCAATGTGGAAATTGGGCTTATGGGCCAGGCGAAACTGGGCTTAGGGGCCAATGTGGAAACTAGGCTTAGGGGCCAGTGTGGAAACTGGGCTTATGGGCCAGGTGAAACTGGGCTTATGGGCCAGACGAAACTGGGCTTAGGGGCTAGTGTGGAAACTGGGCTTATAGGCCAGCGTTGAAATTGAGCTTAGGGGGCCAGCGTGGAAACTGGGCTTATGCGCCAGGCGAGACTGGGCTTAGGGGCCAGTGTAGAACTGGGCTTAGGGGGCCAGACAAGCTGGGCTTACAAATTTTGAAATTCTTGAAATTCGTAATTTTGTGAAATGTTTTGTTAATTTTTGACAGAAATTTGATTTTTGGAAAGACAACAAGGCATTGAAACCCTTCACTACAAAGTGTTAAAATTTTGATGTTACTCTTTTTGTATTGTTGAAGGAGGATTCGACAACCATTCATATGAATGAAGAGGGTTTTAATCAAAAAAACTTTCTTTTTGTTGGATTGATGGCAACTTATGTTATGCACATATGAAAAACATTTGCTTTTTTTTGTTTCCTTTGGTTTTTTTTTTTTACTTGAGTCAGTCATCTTACTTGCAATCATCAAACTGGTCTTTATTTTCAATGTTTTGTGAAAACTGAGGAATGTCATACATCCAAGGTCTAATGTTAGATATGATTATATGTTTGACTTCCTCTTTTTTGACATCACTGCACACATGCTTGAATTTATTGGCAAGAGGCTGATTTTGAAGAGAATGAGAGTTGTTTAGAGTTTTTTGAAGGTTGGGACAGGCACGTGGGCACTACAATCCTCAAAGGAAATGCAATATGGGAGGGTCAAGACAAACACGATACACCAAAATTTTGCCCTGATCTGGTGTTTGGGAAAATGAGTTGGGGTATGGATCCGTGAATATTAGGGAGGAAAAAATCAAGTGAAACTTGCAAAGTTGCCACAGACTTTGGATTATGGATTGATGAAAAACTCGTGTGAGACTCACAAAGTTGCCCTGATTTTTCTTTGGCAAAGGGGTTTTGTTTGGAAGAGTAGTGGGCATGAATAGGATAGGCTAAAAGGATGGCCCCAACTGGTTTGATTTTCTTTTGCATGTTTTTGGCTTATTGGCAGGGAGATCCCCTCTTCTTGAGACATTACCTTTTTCTTTCTTCTTCTTTTTTTTCAATTTTTCTTTCTTTTTTTTTTTTTGATAGTGTGAACGTCGCCTTATCACAAAGTTAAACTTTTTGAAAATTTGAGCAATCATTATCCAATCTGTGTGGACTTTATTAGGCTTGTAACGTGGCTGAAGGCTAAACGGTATTAAAAAAAGATATAAAGGTCCAAATGAATGTTCGTCAGTTATATATTTTTGAAACAAAGGTTATCATCTAGACATTGCATCAACTATTTGACTCTTTGAACACTTTTTTTTCTTGAACTTTGATTCATTCTTTGTTCAACATCACTTTGTGATTTCTTTTTGTTTTGTTTTTTTTGTTGTTGTTTTCTTGACTCTTCTAGATGAATTCTCTTCATTCGCTTTTTATTTGCATCCCGAGTTGACTCCTACCCGATGATAAACCCTTGCTTAGGGATAATTTTGAAAAAGAAATTGTTTTTGGCTCAAACGGGGTGACAATGGATATATGTTTTGTTCTTAGGTAAAGACAAGAAGGCCACACATCATTTTGAACTCTGATTGCTTTATTTTTAAAAGATTAATTTTGTGACTGGATAACCTCAACATGAGTCTTTTTTTTTTAGACTGCCCTTTGAGGTTTTTAATCTAGTGAATTTATTCTTTTCTCCTTTTATTATTTTTTTTTTAAAAATTCTTTTGTTTTTTTGTTTGCCTCAATGGATTCATGGATCACCCAACCAGCACAAGCGAGAAAACTTTTGGCTAGGCCAATCTGTCCCAGTGTAAATGTTTACTTTGTTACTGAGGACAGTGACAGTGTGTGTTGGGGAAGATCTTTTGTTTTGGAAAAGTGAAGGGTGAAGGTTTTCAAGCAACACGTGCACAAACATCTTGAGAAAAATGTCAAACTGTTATTTTTGCTTAAACATTTGACCTCGGAAAAATTTGACATCCCAATTTCCTTTTTAATTTTTTCTTTTCTTTTTCTTTTTGCTATTTTCTTTCCCAATTTCCTTTTTACACCGTATTCTTTTTCATTGGCGGTCAGAATGGACCTAGGCAACGATCCAGGTTCGTCTTTGGGTTGAAAAGCCATAAGAGATGCAAAAAACGTAATTTTTTCCTACAAGAAAACTATCAAAGGAAGGAGGTGCAACTACGCTACCCATAATTACATGTTTTACACGGGGTCGGGGGTCACAGAATCGAGGGGTAGG
>NC_028360.1:10525108-10527154 GCF_000741045.1 Vigna radiata var. radiata
TCTCATCTCATGAGAAATTCAAATTCTCATCTCATGAGAAATTCAAATTCTCATCTCATGAGAAATTCAAATTCTCATCTCATGAGAAATTCAAAATCTCACCTCATGAGAAATTGAAATTCTCACCTCATGAGAAATTGAAATTCTCTTCTCAGCACCAAAACACAACGAACACTTCATAGACGTCGGTTAATGTACTGATCAATGTCTATAATACCCTTAGAAGTCGGTTAGTGCAATGTCGAACGTCTTTATAGACGTCGAACGTGTCACTGAAGCGACGTCTATAAAGATTTCCAGCAAACCTTGGAGGTACTTTGTAATGAAATTTCACATTAAAAGTCATGGATGAAAGTGTGATATCAATGAGCATAGCCCTTACAGCGAGACAATTTAAAACATGAGCAAAGCAACATCAATTTCAATGTTTACAATAATCCATGCTTTCTTATATGGTCCTAGAGTCCTCTTCATTTATCCATGGCATTTGCAGAGGCTAACTCACGGCTTGCCACAGTGCTGGATTGACTTTCGTCAAACTTTAAACATCTTGAATCGATCAAAGACTGCACTTTAAGCTTTAGAGCCCTGCATGTCTCTGTTGAATGCCCACACGCTCCTTCGTGATAATCACATCTAGCATTTATGTCATACTTCTTTGGGTAAGGAGGTCGTATAGGCCTGGTGGGACAAACCTCTATGAGATTATTGCGGAGAAGATCTCGTAGTAGCTCTGTATAAGTCATGGGGATATGAGCGAAATTGGCGACTTTCTCTTTCCGATTGTAATTTCTCCGCTCAATGGCTTGATTGGACTCATAGGAATATGACATTTGAGGATAGGCGGTACAATGCGAATTAGCCTTTGGTTCTCTATTCTTCTCATGTATGGGACCATACTCATTTAAACTCGTTACCAGATCTGAGCCTAGTGCAATTTTTCCATTTCTTATGCCACTTCAACCCTTTCTCCAATTAGCACTATATCAGCAAAACTCGAGGAGACGTTGCTTATCATGTACTCATAAAATGGTGGTTGTAGAGTATTCAAAAATATGGTAGTCATCTCCTTGTCAATCAGAGGAGGTTCTACTTGAGCAGCGATTTCTCTCCACCTTTCATGGCTAGAGGAGATTTTCCCATTTTTGGTAATTCAGCTAGAGGCATAGGTCTCTTGCGTGCTTGAGCCGAATATTTCCACCCAAAAAGGGAGATAGCGTAAAACGCAAAGAAAGCAGAGTTGACTTTTGTATTTTCATTCTTTTTTTTTTCTTTTTTTTATTATATCTTTTAAATTTGAAATATAAGAAACAAAATTAAAAAAAAAACATTAAAATAAAATAAATAAAATATAAAAATAAACAGAAAAAGAGAGAAAATAAAATAAGATAAAATAACATAAAAATAAACAGGAGAGAAAATAAATAAATAGGTAAATAAAAACGAAAAAAAAGGATAAATACAGAAGATTAAAATATTCGAAAAAGGGAAAGGAAAAATAAAAAACTTTTTTTTATTTATCTGTGCTTTTAATTTTTTACTTTTTTAAAAAAAAAAAATTGGACTATCCGGATGAAATTGGGTGTTGACAAAAATGAATGTAGAAGGAGACCTACAACATCGGCTCGTAGAATGAGTCACGATGGGTGTCGCGACCCATACAAATTTGATTGCATATGAGAAATGCAGTATAGCTAGGGAATGACCCCTAGGTCGTCTCCCAAAGACCAATTTTGCGGTTCGAGAATCAAGTCTAACACGAAGGGGGGGTTGAAAAGGTTTTTCAAAAATTAAAGAACTCAATAAAGACACCATAGTTTATTCTGGATTTTGCTTTCACTATTTTCCATTAAGCATATATTTTCTTCCTCATTAAAATCGCTTGAGCTTGAGGAGTTTGATGTAGAGCTTGAGTCAGACACTGTTAGCTTATCCACATNTATGACTTCATTATAAGTGAGTCTTAAAAATTTCCACATTTCCTGTGCACTTTTATAAACAGAAACTTTGGAGAATTCATTAGGGGTTAGTGCAGATAAGATTATA
>NC_028360.1:10528304-10541342 GCF_000741045.1 Vigna radiata var. radiata
GATAATCGATTATTCAGATATGACTTGTGATAATCGATTATTGCTTCATGATAATCGATTATTCTAGTACAAAAGCATGTGATAATCGATTATAGCTTGACCATAATCGATTATATCAGTAAGAATTACAATATTTCAATATTTTCCTACTACATTCAAAATTTACAAGTTGCTTTTTAAATATTTTCCTATTACATCAAAATCTACAAGTTGCAGCATCATCAAAACTCATCTTTAGGTTTTACAAATACTCCCTTATTGGTAACAAAAGCATGTGTAATAAATATTGAAGTGCAATAATGCAACAAACTTATAAACAAAATTACAAAAACAAGGAATGTGAGGATATAAAATTACAGGGGGTTATATGCAATAAAAACTTGATAATCAAATAATAAAAAATAAATCATGAAATAAGACAAAAGTATAGGTTTAGAGAAAACCAGGGTGCATGCAACCCGAAGCCCTTTTCTTTCTGTTCCCTTACGTTCCCTTCTTGAAATTGAATTTGCTCTTTCTCTTTTTTTTTCTGTTCCCTTATGCTCTCTTTCCGAAGTTCAATTTTTTTTCTCCTCTCCAAATTGGATTTTTTCCTCTGCTTTTTTCTCTTCGAGGTGCATATTTATATACACACACATTGTAATATTATTGTGATCTTGCCTTAATGACGAATTAATTGACATTTAACAAAATAGGGAAAGAAATGGTCTAATAAATCAAATTATAATAATTGTCAGAAAATCATATTTTTCTTCAAACTGAATGCAGCAATCAATATATTATTTTTTAATTATTGCTTGTAATTATTGTCATAATGCTGATTCAAATTATTACCAAATAAAACAAAAATTCAAAAATATTCTAAAGTGATCTGTCATGCATTAATATTAATGACTTATGGGCAATTTTCCAAGAAAATCAAATTTTTTCACGTGCACACCCCTTTTTTCCTTCCTTCTTTTTTCCTTTTGTTTTCTTCTTTTTTTCATTTTTTCATTTTTTCTTTTTCCTTTTTCCTTTTATTTTTTCTCTTTTTTTTTGTTTGCAATTATTTTTCTTTTCTTTTTTTTTTCTTTTTTAAAAGACTAAACAAAATGGTAAAATAAAAATAAAAATAAGATAAAAGTAAAAAAGACAAGTTCTATTATTTAGCCACCCGAAGGAAATTGGGTGTTGACACAAACAAACTAATTTGAGCTAGCATGGTAATTAAACTAACACTATTAAAACCTTAGACAACATTCAAACATCAAATACTCTTACAAACAAATTAACAAACACAGTTAAAAATAATTAATTAAACTCCACACTAATTCAAACACATTAAACTCAACTTATTAACTAAATTAATTAAAACCAAAGAAACCAACAAGCCTAATTTAATCCTAGCAAATTACTTGACTAAATGACAATTAGCAATTAATTTTAAAATTCCAATTGGCCAAATAGAACCTCATGGTCGTGAGGTGCAACCCTCCAACATCCAAGTCCATTTTTCTTCCTTCAATAAGCCATAAAAATGTGTTGACTTCTTGTCCCATGTGCACCATTTCTCAAGAAATTAAACATGTGCATTCCAAACACATGTGTCCTCTCTCTTCAACCATGAAGCAAAGAAAAATAAAATCCACAAACCAAGACACAATTGTCGTGAGCTAGCAAGGAGCTTCTACAAAAAGTTGCTTCAAAGACCAATGTGCAAATGAAAGATACTTTGAATGCTTCACCCAAGGTGCCATGTAAGCAAAGTAAAAGCAAAGAAAATAACCTCAAACATCCTCCATTCTCATGGTGATTCACGGCTGGAACAAGCAAGGAAAAGACAAAATTCAAAAGTGGAAACATTCTCAGAGTGAAAGTGAGCCTCTTTTGTGCTTGTCCAAATCGGGTAAAAACTTAATGCACCTTCTCTCCTCCTTCCTATCTCCATTTTCGTTTTTCTTTCCCTACCAACACACCATTCATGTTTTCTTCCTCCATTTTACTGAAACATACACCATAAAACTCAAGGAATCCAATTCAAAATAAGTCATGAACAATAAACCCAAACATATGCTACTTCAACCTAACCAAATCTTTCATTTCTTCAATTTCCCTTGCAAAAACGAAAATGATAACCAAGCAATCAATTCCAGATTTGTCCAGCCACAATAACAACACCAAAATCTAGTCTCATCCTTGTTTCAAACATCAAAACCGAAAATCAAGAAGAAAGAGTCCAAACCACAACACCCACACATCAACTTAAGCTCTTTTCAACCCAAAACTCACATAGAACTCCATTTTTATCATCTAACCAATTAAAGTGAGATGAAAACCGAGAGAAGCAGTAGCAAAAGGAGAGGAAAAAGAAATATAAAGTTACTCAAACCCAACATCCACCATGGAAATGCAAAGACAAGCTCCAAAGCTCAAGCTTCAAGCATCAAGAACAAGCAAATGGAAGTAGAAATGAATGGTTTTTCACCACCAACAAGCTAATACAACCAAGAGTAAGTTAAGAGAAGAAGAAAATCTGCATCTTGCTCATTGAAATGGCCAAAACCGAGACATCCAAGTCAAGCTCTCCATGAGAGTGTTCATACATGAAACCCTAAGAGAGAAAAGTTCAAAACATGAAAAATGAAGTGTGTAAGAGTGTATAGAGTGTGTGGTCGGATAAGGCTCTCTAAAATGCCGAGAGTTGCCTTCCAAATGGGGTCCACAATCAATTAAAAACCCTAACCTAAAAGGCACATGTTCTACATATGGGTTTTTTACAAAATTGCCCCTAAAAGGATCCAAAACACCTAATTCTAATTAAGGACTTCTAGAAAATGAAATTACAACTTTAATTAGAATCTAAATGACTAAATGTTGAGCCTTTGAATGTGTCACGCCATATCCCAATGCTCCAGATGATGTTTCCACAACTTTCCTGCAACCAGAAATGCGCTTAATCAGCTCAGAAAATCCAAATTAGCACAATTACGAATTTCCGACCAAATGAAGCAGAATTCGGAAAACGGGGAAATAACAGACAATTAAACACAATTCCATGGTTTATTTAAGTGCAATAAACTAAGTATAGTTCAAGAAATAATGACTCATCAAGTCATCCTGAAAAAGTTAAGGTATTACACCATCTTGATCTTTACGAGGAGAACAAGGATGTTATTGAGGACCGGGATAATGTTGTTGAGAAACAAAAGAATGTTGTTTAAGAACAACATGAAATAGGTGGATTTCCTAGAGGTCCACACGATATGTCGATCATGTCGCATTCGCGTTGTAATAAGATAAGGTTAGTAAAATAGTTGAATATATGTTTTTTGTGGCTAATGAATTGTTTGAACTTAATATACAATTGTTTTGTCTAAGATTGATAGGATATCAAGTTAGTCTTCCATAGAAAAAAAAATTAAACAAATATGGAACATGTTATTTAATTGTTCAAGATTTTATGTTGAATTCTAATTTGATGTTTCTATGCGATATTTCTTACGATTACGCCAATAAGGGTTTAATATTAATGTTCATTGAGAGATAACATAGGCAAACATTTTCCATGTCCCTTTTGGTGAGATGATTGTCACACTAAATGACGTGTTCACATTGTTACATCTACCTATAGTGGAAAAATTATGTTCAAATGAAGTCTTAGACTTTGAAGTGGCTCGGTGTACTATCATAAACCTATAAGGTGTAGATCGTGCGAGGATTACATATGAGTTGAGACAATATTGTGGTTCCCAAGTTAGGCTGAACTGGTTGAGAGATATATACAACAAATGTTGTGAGAACTAACTCTTTCTTTCGCACCCACACACTATTTATTTATCCTTCTTCTTCCTCATTACTCTTCCCTATTTCCTTCTTTTTGCATCCATTGTCTTTCGTTTTCCTTTTCAAGTCTCTTTCTACATTCACTCTTGAGGTAATATTTTATCTTTAAACTCATTGGATTGTATGATGAATGATTGATATAATATGATTATGTGATGAATGATTGGATTGTGGGTGATTTGAAAGAGAACGAAATTGTTTTGAATTGAAAACGTTGAAGGCTTCAATCCATTTCGAAAGTCGTTAAAGCCTTTGACATTTTTTTTAATTTTCATTTAATATTTGATATTTTTTAATTAATTGTTTTTTTCAATTTCTGTTTATGTTTGTAATTTATATAATTAAATTTTATTTATTTAATAATTTTTTAATCTTTTGATGGGTTTATAATTTATAGAATTAGAAGTTTTTGAATTATTTTTATTTTACTTTTATTTAATATAATAAATTTTTAATTAACAATTTTATATTAATTTGTTTAATTAAATTATTTTAATTATATTTTTAGTAGTTTTTGGATAGGTTTGTAATTTATATAATTTAATATTTATTTAATTAATATGCTTTAGTTTTCAATAATTGAATTTAAATTATTTTTAATTAATTTTTGTTTAATTTTTGGATAGGTTTATAATTTATTTAATATATTTTTATTTTTAATTAAATTTTGTTTAGTTTTGGATACATTTATAATTTATTTAATTTATTGTGTTGTTTAATTATTTAATTATGCTTTATTATATGAATTAATTTTTGAAAGAAATAACAAGAAACTGAGGTGCATTTTATTATAGGGGGAGACTTCTTCATAGGGTGAAGGAAGGAGAAGATTTACACCTTCAACTCGTACAAGGCGTGAAACTGATACCAGTGTTCATGAGATGACCCTACAATTGAGGAGGAAGAACATTTGAATGTTCTTTATGAGGAAGTTGGTAGATTTGTAGGAGGTTCGCAAGATCCTTCCTTATTGGTGCATTATGCTGATCATGTTGCTTATGTCACATGGCAGGACCAAGTGAGTATAAAACTTTATTTTTAATGGTTATTATTTAGTTTGAATAAACTTTATATTATATATTATTATGTAAGATCGAGGGGATATCAAGTTGATCTCAACGAAAAGTTAAATAAATTAGGACCCTACGACGAGGGAATTCAACAATTTGTGTTGAATTTCAATTTGATGTCTCTCTCCAACATCTCGTATGACTACGTAGATAAGGGTTGACATTTGTTGAGAGATGACACTTTGCGACGAGCACTTTCCATCTCCCACTGGGTGAGATGTTAGTGACTTTATATAATGTGTCGTTGTTGTTACGCCTCCCCATTGTAGGGCAATTTTGTAATATCGAAGAGTTGGAGTATGAAAAAGCTCATACGACCATTGTTGGGCTTCTAGGCGTCGATCACGGGAGGGCTAGTGCTGAGATGACAAAAGCACACGGTCCAAAAGTTAGGGTGAGTTGGCTTAAAGACATTTATGTTGAGCATTATGAGGAGTAGCAATGGGAATATGCTGCTTAAGCATATATGTTGCATCTAGTTTGATGCATTATCTTTTCTAATAAGAGTATTACATTCATCTTATTGTTATTCAGAGACTTACACCATGTGGCCAATATGTCTAGACGTTGATGGACTATCGCACTTATATAAGTAGCTAGAAGATGCAAGCTTGGCTTCAACAAGCCAGATATTAGGATATTTGACTCTTTACAAGTACACATATACTTTCTACTTTGATTTCCTTTAAGATTTCAATGTGAAAGATGAAAGTTTAATTAAATATTTTTGGAGTTAGATATATGAACATTTCCTTGTGATAGGAAGGAGGCATCTGCTATCTTCTTACAATGAAGATGAACAATGTGTTCCTCGGTGGGAGATCACTAGGCAAGGTTGCAGCCTCGTAGAGACGAGGTCATAGTTGGATGCCCTGACATATGATATAGTGATTTGGTACTCGTCTGAGTCACATCAAGCCACTCATTTTTCTTCAACATCTGTAAGTTCTTTGGTTGGATCAGGATTGATGATGTGCTTTGCCGACATTTGCCTAAGCGTGTGTTGAGGCAGTTCGGGTTTCAACAGATCATCCCACGACCAACACATGTTGTTTTAGTTGCAAACATACTTAACATTGATGATGCCTGGTTGCACTTTGTAGAGCACATTATCAGGCATGTGAGATAGGTCTCATACCCCCCTGACTGTGTTGATGGATACCTAAAGTGGTTCAGGAAGGTTTCCCATCCGTACATTATTCCTGTTGTTGATGAGGATCGACCGAGTTTTTCTCCTAGACTCCAACTTCATATTCCAAATGAAGTGCCCGATCGTCGTAGATAGCCTCCCGATTCTTGTTTGCTAGTATGTTTACCTACATTTTTTATGTTATATAATTTTTTTTATGAATGTTTATTTATTTCTGTGTGACCATTATAATGTGGGCTTGTGTGAAGCGGATTGCCAGGCTTCCGTGAAGCGCATTGCCAAAATCTTACAGATGATGATCTCTTGTTGGGATGTAAGCGAGGGAACTGTAGCATGGGATCTTACAAATGAGTCATGGAAATAACTCATGCATCTGTTGAAGAACATTCACCAAGCAGGAGAGGTGGTAGGAATGTTCGTGGAAAACACTCCTCTTCATCTGTATAACTTTATATTGTATTATGTATTCATTTTATTAGGACAATGTATTTCATATTTTTATTGAAGGGACGTTTTATTTTATGTATATTATTTTAGGTCTTCTCTCATTTTGACATACTTATTCATTTACATGTACTTTCTTTGCTTAACAAGATGATACATGCCTGAGAGTCAAATGCTTTCTACTTAATTAACAACAACTATTAATGTTTATTTACATATCTTGGCACATAATACAAATATCATGATTCATTTAAGTCAATATACGAGGTAGCTACGTCCATCAATTGTTCAAAATGCTTGCATCCTACTTGTATAAAAAGATGATCATGTTCGTACCTCAAGATTACAATGTGTTAAGGATATGATATCAACCATGGACAAAGGACAACTTTCTTATAGGTGAACCTGTATTATTAATATTAGTATAGTTAGTTAAATGACAAGTAATTTTAAAATGAAAGCAAAGACTAATAAAATTACCTACACAAAATGGCATTCGTTAATGTATCTTATACAAATTAGTTGATGTTGTCTTATATCAAAAGGTAGTCTGCTACGTAGTGAGAAGATAGTATAATTTTGACCATATGATAGACATACTAAGATGACATTATATCGGTTAGTAATTGTATAGCCAATGTCTAGTATAGTCATCCACTTGTTATGTTAACCTGTAACGAATAAAAGAAATTGTTACTAAAGAAAAATAATAGAAATAATAAATACTTGTTAAAAATGGGAACGTGTACTGTTGATTGGGACTGGACTAACAAAGACATCGTGAGTTCTTCTAGTCGATCATAACCTCCTACTAGTGTTGCATATTCATTAGCCATTAACTTAGTTCTTTGTATAGATCATGTCTGATAAAAAGGCCATGAATCTTCCCTAACCCCATTGACGCAACATTGCATTTATACCCACAATGACCATCAACATCGATAATGTATGAGTGACAAATAGGATGAAATTGGTCTATCATGGGAACTCTCATTCTTTGTACAAATTTTTTCTTTGATTGTAATTGTTTTTTTCCCATAAACAAGTTCATTTGTTGAGTGCAAGGCGTCAACATGCTCAAAATATGACGACTACCATTTTGTAGATCTTTCTGTTTGTTGAAGTTTACTTTTTTGTGCATCCTTTGTCTTCACTTTATATAATGGAGGGACAATTGATGTCATTACATGACAAGCAATGTCAAGTAACTTCTGCTTGATGATGACTTTATCTCTAATATCAACCTCATTGAATCGTTCCTAGACCATATGAAGTTCACTTTCAATGGATAACTCGGGCTCAAATTCATTTAATTCAATATTGAAAAACTCGATCTCCTCCACATTATATGAATTTCACCCAAAGGAATAATCCCAGGGTCATATCATGCTAATTTACAAGCACATAGGAGACCAAACGTTCGTCTCAATATGCATCTACACCTTGATGTATCAAATCCTATTTGTTGTACTCGTTCCAATTTCTCGGCAATGAGATCCAAAGCATATCAAGATACACATCAAATAAGTCTTCTACATCTGATTCCTTTAAAAGATTCACATGTAAGCAAGAGACTTTTTTCTAAGGACGCCTTAATCTAGTTATGTTATAGGATAACGACGTTATGAATAACATCTTAACAAGAACAAAGATCTTCCATACTTTTGCCCAAAACATTTTTCAGGCTTTAGTGAGCAAACTCAACCCTAACAGAAATGAACCAACAATATCAAAAAATATTCATAAAAAGCAACTAAGTAAAATAACATTAAAACATACCTGTTGTGTTCCTTAAATGCTTTACTTCGTTCGTCCAGGCCTTTACAAAGTATGCATTGCATGAAATAATCCAAGTATGATTAACCTATTCGAAAAATAAAGGCCACATGAACTGTAGGCATATTGAAGGCGATTGACATAGTCACCAAGTTTTGGTTACTCACAATAACTTGTGAACTACCCTCAAATGTAAAAAATAAGTCTCTCAGCCTTTTCAAATCCCAAGTAAAATTATTTTTCCTTTGACTTGATAAGAATGCAAATGTGGCTAAAAGGTTAATCTTGTAGACATCTTGCCAATAATCTCAAACAAGGGAAGTCTATATTTGTTTGTTTTGTAGGTCGAATCCATCATCAAAACAATATTAAATGCATTTAAAAATTTCACCGCATCAAGATGTGTTCAAAAGAGGTCAATAACAACCTCGGATTTTTCGACACACGTGTCAAATGAATGTAGTTATCACAATCAATATCATCATAAGTTGTTGTAGTTCAATTATCAACCCTTTCAATGATCGTTTGTACGCATACCTTGCGGTGTAGATTTGTTTAATCCTTGTCATATTACGATCATTATTTTATTTTAGAGTTAATAAAATATTTGTAGGTGCAACTTTAGTCTTAGTCATATAAACCAATATTGACTGTTCACTCAGATTTAATATGCAAACATAAGGGTGACCAATTAAAGTTTCAGCCAAATTGTGGTTATGATATTCTTACATGACCTTCAAGATCCATATATCCCCATTAGAAGGCGGTTTACCCTTTATTAGGCTCCACATCGATTTTGTATTTCTTATACTTCTTACCTTTTTCATATCCAAACAAGACGAACGTCTTCCTTCCCCGTTCATTAGTAGTTTTGTCAGATCTTATAGTAACCACCACAAATCTTATATTATGAGCAATTCTTATCACCTATTCAATTAAGTGATCATGAGAGGAAAATATTCCATTTGTGGTAAAATTATTTGTCTGATCTCCTTCTTGAACTTCTTTTATGAAAGAAGAAAAATCTTATTTAAAGTCAGAGTGTACTTGAAAATCCATTAAAAAAGGATATTCTTTCACTTTAAAAATTCACCTATAAGATAATATTAATCTTTCAATATCTAATATCATCCATAATTAAATAAAAATATAAAAAATTTAATAAAAAAATAAATAATTATTAAATAATAAAAAATCACATAAATAATCATCTATAAAATTTATAATAAATTTAAAATAATAAATAACTTATTCTAATATAATAAAAAAATAAAATAATAAAAAATAATTAAAATAATAATAAAATTAGCTCGAAACACAAAATGTATTTCAAAATCCATTGAAGGCTTAATAAATTTTGATGCAGTTGATTTCAAAATTCGTTAAAGGCTTCAACGAATATCAAAATTCGTTGAAGACCTCAATAGATATTGAAATGTGTTTTACCTTTCAACATGTTTCAAAATTCGTTGAGACCTTCCCAAATTTTGATATCCGTTTAACGTCTCCATTTTGATATCCGTTTAACGTCTCCATTTGAGCATTTTTATGCACTGAGAGAGAAGTTACTCTATCTTGATACACCACCTCTCAGCCATGAAAGGACCACTAGACCACCTTTACCAACCTCAAGGCCTCTCCACAAACACGAGACCACCTTCATCGGGACCACAAACATACACACTCAAGCCCTCGAGGACACACAAACACAAGAAATTTATCACACCAGAGACATTGAGGACGAGAAATGGAAAAGAATGAAATTGAGAATGAAAGAACATGAACCGAAGGGGTGCACATATACGATCAGTCATAAACAAAGCAGATAGAAAGTGCATGATGCATATAGAAAGTGCAACGCATTTTCTATGACAAACTAACATATGACACATTTTTATTTATATAGTAGTAAAGAAATCATTTAACCTAAATAATATGAATGAGTAATCTATAAAAGTTAACATCTCAATAATAAATATTTCTGTGAAGGTAATCTACACAAGTATAGTCTCAATACTTCCTCAACAATTCATAAAAAGTTTATAGAGTTAAATATTTCGATTTGAAATACATCATTACTAATAATTTGTTTAACAAAAACAAATTTAAAAGACAAAAATTTGGAAAATGTACATACCGTATTTTATTTGGGAAGGAACAATTTTTTTTAAATTTTTAAAAAAATTAGGACTAAATTGAGACAAAATAAAAATACAAGGACCAAATTGGAACAAAATAAAAATATAGGAACCAAATTGAAACAAACGCAACGACATGTAGTTTGACAGTGACACGTGGCACTGTCAGTGCTACCTCACATTGTCATTGCTACGTGGCACAATGTCAACTTGACATGTGGCAAATTTTATTTTTAAAAGAAAAAAAATAAAAAATAAAAATAAAAATAATTAAAAATATATTTAAAAAATTCAAAAAATCACGAACTGACACGTGTCACCCTTTTTAACGATGCTAGTACGGAACTAACGACAGTGACCTAATTACTTCAATTTTTCAGACATAGGGATCCAATTAAGAAAAAGAAAAAATGAGAAACCTAATTGAAAAAAGTCACCGAAAATAGAGACTATCAAAATAATTAAACCTTCTGGTAATTATATTTAAATAGTTAATGGCATGTGCAGAGTGTATTTTACTTATCAATTCGAGATTTTTTGTTTTCATTTTATTTGTTTTATTGTTAAAATTTAAAAAACAAATGTCCACAAGTTAGTATTGTATCAACGGTGATCATAGTCTCATAAACCATTTAATTAGGTTAAAACCTTGACGGAGTATTATTAAATTATTATTTTTTACAATAAATGATTGGATTTACATTTAGAAGTTTATTAATTTTTGCGTTTTAATGTAAAAATTAGATTTTCATACAGTATCTAGTTCTAAGTAGTTGTGGTAAAAAATAATTGCTTCGTTAATCGATAGATTAATATGAAGTTTTAGTTTCTAAGTTCATAAAGCATATTATTTCATTTTGATTGTTCGAAATTTTTTTTAGAATAACGATACTTAGATATTTTTTTTTTACAATATTTTTTAAAAATTTCTATTTTATCTACCGTTGCTCAAACTTTTACAGTTTTTCTTTTAAGATATTATTCTTTATTGTGACAACTCGAATTTTACAGTTTTTTCTTAAGATATTATTCTTTACTGTGACAACTCGAATTTACATTTAGAGATCTATAATGAAAAATACAATTTTCACTAGAGGATTAATGATATCATTCTTAATATGTTCATAAATTTTAAATATTAATTTTATCAAATTTAAAAAAATGTATAAAATGCAAAGAAATAGTGAAACATATAACTTAGTATTTTTGGTCATGAAAGATGAATACATATTTTATATTATTGTAGAATGACATGTAAATAAATATGAAAAAATATGTTAAAATACTAATATAATAGTGATATAAACTTCTATGAATTGATGCTGGAGAGAAAAAGAACGAAAATCTTTTGCTTCTTCCATGTCTGCATATTGTTTTCATTTTAAAAAAATATTAATCATATTTTAAAATATTGAGAATTCAAATTTAGCTTGAATAAGTTATTTTGAGACAACGGAAACTACATATTTATCATTTTTATATTTTTCATTTCATTATATTTATTTATGTATCCTATTCTTATTTACTTATATTTATTATTCTCTTTATTTAATTTTTTTAGTGAGAGGTTTATAATCTTATTTTTATTTCTATTTATTATTTTATTTATATAATTTATTTAGTGAGTGTTCATAATTTTATATTTTTTATTTAATTTATTTAGTGAGATGTTTGTAATTTCATTCTATTCATATTTGTTATTCAAGTTACTTAATTTATTTAGTGAAGCATTCATAATCTTATTTTTTATTTATTTAATTTAATTAGTGAAATATGTATAATTTCATTTTTTTTATTATTCTATTTATTTAATTTATTTAGTGGAGTGTTCATGTTTTTTCCAAAAAATTTGTGTAATGATGACTTTTCTTTTTATAATTCAATTAGACATTAAAATACAAAACTACAAAATTACTTTTTTCATACTTTAATCGTACAGAAATGCAACATATTATTTTCAATTTGTTAAATTTATAATTTTTCCATTTAATTCTCATACATTAATAATCATCTTAACTTCACTTTTATGTCAAATTCAACTCATAATTCTACTCTAATCTTATCTCTAGAAACTTTAAATCTATGATAACTCATTCAATATTTCAAATTCTTGAATCCTAAATAAGTGAAAGGGTATTGCTCCCTTTATCTTCCCAAGTGAGACTTTTACCTCCCTACTATTTTAATTTATTTCAAAAATATTCTACACCTTCCCACTATTTTCTTTTATTCCAAAAATACCCTACATCTCCCCATTATCCTTAACCATTTTTATCTTTCTCTCTCTCTACATTAATGGAGCATTTATATGGATGGATCATTTACATGACTCAAATATGAACTTGTGATATATTTTCTTAAACAAGTTTCATTCAATCTTATTTTTGCTGTTGAATATATTTTTTTCTTTTCAAATTACTTAATAAATGGTAAAATTTTGTTCTAAATTTCTAGAAAAATGTTTATATATATGTGTGTTTTATTTACATATAATATCTATAATTTTTAACATAAAATTCAAAGGGAACTTCAATATTAGTACTTCCGTACTTCCACCATTTCCATTTTATAAAATTAAAAGTTAGATGCAAATACAAAATAATAAACATAATAATATTAATAGTAAATAATGATA
>NC_028360.1:10542327-10659693 GCF_000741045.1 Vigna radiata var. radiata
TTTTTTTTTATATTTTAAGTATTTAATAATATTTTTATATCATTTATCTAATAAATTAAATATTTTATTAATGTTATTTGAATCAAACATGTCGGTGAGTTAAAACATAATATAATGTTAAAAATTATAGATATTATATGTAAAAAAAAACACACACATATATAAACATTTTTCTAGAAATTTAGAACAAAATTTTATCATTTAGTAAATAGTTTGAAAAGAAAAAAATATATTTAACAGGAAAAATAAGATTGAATCAAACTTATTTAAGAAAGTATATCACAAGTTCAAATTTGAGTCATGTAAATATTCCATTAATGAGTCATGTAAATGCTCCATTAATATAGAGAGAAAGAGAAATATTGTTAAGAATAGTGGAAAAATGTAGGGTATTTTTGGAATAAAAGAGAATAATGAGAAGATGTAAAATATTTTTGAAATAAATTAAAATAGTGGGGAGGTACAGGTCCCACTTGCGAAGGGGTAGGGAGCAACACCCTAAGTGAAATTATGTTTTAAGTTCAAAAGTTTAAGATTAGTAATGAATCTAAGTTTTCTGCTTAGATAATCAAGTTTTCTACTTAGATACAAACATCCAGTGTTTAGTTTTACTTCTCAGTCCAAATCATATTTTTCAATATATTAAAAAATATATATCAAACTTGAAATCAATCCACATCAAAAATTAAATATAGAAATTTAATACTAATAAGAATTGAAAAAACATATATTATTAATCTAAATGCCTGAAAATTATTTTAAAGCCATTAGGCCTTAATACGTGGGGCAGCCAAGCCCATCAGACTAAGGGTGCCTTAGCCTTAGAAGGGGCTTTTCTAAAATCAGATCTTTCATTAAGCCATTTTCCCTTCTCTCTCTAAAACCAGGTTCTTCAAATCCTCTGTCTTCTCTCTAGCTTTACTCTCCATTGAACCGTTCAAATCTTACTTGGGTGCTGCCAAACCGTTCCTGGCGTCAAGGGCTTCACTTCGAACCGATTACTTTCTCTGTCTCCTTCTGGTAAGTTGTTTCCCTGTTTCCTCTGCCATTTTCGAAACCTAGGATTTGGGGTTTTACTGATTTAAAGCACCCTTTTCTGATTTCTATTGTGTTCTAGCCCTAAGAGTTGTTCTCCATCACCAATTTGGTGATTTGTAGGTTCTGTAAGTGCATCGTTGTGTGGGTCATTGTTAGGGTGTTTTCTGTAGACTGTACGGGACAACCTAGAGATAAGGGGAGCTAGTTATATTTCTTTGAATTATTTATTTATTCTGTATGTATGGAATTTTATTTTGGTGTGTTGTTTTGGAAAATGATGAAAAATTAGTATGCTTAATCTATGATGGCTTGTCAAGTAGTGATTTTATTGAATTAAATGGTTGTAGATTAGACTGTTATGAGTTGCTTGGGGGTAGAAAATTATATTCTAGTACTGTTAAAATGGGGAATCAATTTCTGGGGTAGTGCTTTATGGAGTAGTTCATGGTGGTGTTGATTGGGTTTCATTAAGTATGAGAAAGTAAAAATTTTAGACTGTGTAAATGGTGCAGGTTTTAAGAAAGAAGTAGAAAATAAAAGAAAAAAAAAAACAAATGGGAGAAGGTGGGCCGTGAGAGGATGGGAGGTTTATGTTTCTGGAGTTGAAAAGAATAGGAGGAATTTTAGTTTTTTTAGTGGAGGTGCCAGGGAGTTAGGTTTTGGAAAATTTAATATTTGGAAGGCTTTAATGGATTGGATGTAGACAAAAATATAATTAATATAATATAATATATTATGTAATATATATAAGATAGAGAGATTTTCGGATCTTAATATTAATAATATATATATATATATATATATATATATATATATATATATATATATATATAGAGAGAGAGAGAGAGAGAGATAGATAGATAGATAGATAGATAGATAGATAAGGTAGGACTTACGTAAGTTTATGCAGGTGTTGGGTTCATAGTTTATTATTTATTTTAAAAAGAAAAAGTTGTTGTATTGATTAGAAAATGGAGATTGATAGATAATATTATATTTTATATTATATCTAATGATTATTTTTTTATTATGATTCTTGTATATTATATAATAATATATAATTTTTATACAAATTATATATATGTATGTTAAAATTTTTAAGTGAGCATTAAACTTTTAGTTAAAGTATTTGTTACTTCTGTTAGCAATAATAGTCAGGAGTTGGTATGAAAGGGGAGAATCAGAGAAGGGGTTCTGGTTCCTTTTTGTTTGTTCCTCATTTTATGGTTGATCAAATGATAGTTACTTGGTTTATGGAACATGGTTTAATATAAGGCCTTGTCTTTAAAACTTTAACATGTGTGTTGATTATAATCCAAAGTATAGGAGTTCGAAAGTAAAGAGGTATGAATTCCATGTTGTTCATGGTATGTTTCAAAGTATATTATAATTCATGTTAGTAAGTGTGATTCAAAGTGTCGAATCTCTTGGTGAGATTCTTAGTGTTTTAAAATGAAAGTAGGGGCTCAGTCTTGGGAGTCATTCTGACGCTTCAATGGTCAATCAAACTCACTTAGAGAGGTTGAACCATGTGGTGAGAAGTAGCAGGAGGTCCTTAGTCTTGGGGGCTCCCAGTATGCCTCAAGGCGCGGAACGGACTAACCTCGTGAGTGTGGCAGGGTGGGGAACCCAAGTTTCATAAGTCACCACGGGTGCAAGACTCGTCATAGCCCGACTATCATTTTAAAGTCCGGACGAGTCAAGTCTAGAATGAACATTGCTTATGTTGTATTTCTTACTATTTTGATCTAAGTTCACTCTTGTATGATTATATGTTTAATCTGATACATGTTTTTTTATATAATTAGCTCACCCTTGCATTGCTTGTGTTGTGCCATGTTTGTGTGTGCTTTCCTGTTGCGATGATCATCCATTTTGGATGTGAGCAGAGAAGAATGAGGTCTCCCTAGAGAACGTCTCGGAAGGAAATGAAGATGCTGCTGCGTAGACTCTTTAGGATTTCTGGGCCTGTTGAGCCCTTTTGGAACACTTTTAAATTTATGTCATTTTGAGATACTCTAGCACTTTAAGTTTCAAAGTCTTACTCAATTTGTGGATGACTGTAATCCTCATACTTTAAATTACTCTAACTGCTTTCTAGTATTGTATGTGGTGACGTCTTATTTTATATACATGACGTATATAATGAGGATGTCACAATTAACAACAACACAAAATTACAAAAACTTGAAAAGACTATGATGAGATAAAAAAAACGCAATAAAATAAATCATTTCATAAATCAAAATTAATAATATACTAAAGTCAACTTTTCGGAAAAAAAGAAGTTGATAAAATATAATTTCTATAAATTAATTTAAATATAAACCGACTTTTATCTAGTTAAAATATATTTTTTAAAATTCAGAGTCTGAGATTTTTTGTGTTGTTTCGGAGTCGTGTCTTCAAAATGTACTAATATTTTATATTTACAAATATATTAAACACCGTTTTAATGTATATTATAAAGGTACACTAGAAAGATAACCCAAAAAATCAATAAAATCCAGATTATAATATCTTCTTCTATGATTACTTAATAACTCTTTCTCCATAACATTAGTTAAGAAATGCAATCTCAGAACTTGTAAAATACACAAAGCTTTGAACTTAACATAGGTGAATGCTTGACCTTATGACCTGATATCAGAAATGCTGTGTGTCAAGAATTATTACAGCAAGACCCGTAAACAGATTACTCAAAAAAGCATATAAAAAATACAAGCACACTTAAAACATCTGTAATCTTAACAGATAAGTGAATCTATGAACTTCTGCAGATGATCACTTACGATCACAGATGGTTGTCGTTTGTCATTAAGTACACAGAGAGGCACAGAGCTAAAACTAATAAAAAATGCATAATACACAAAATGTAGAATCATTGTTACCGCTGGATACATAGCCAAGCTCAACATTGCAGTGAGATTGCTGATAATAGCACCCCAACAAAGGTTATGGTTACACAAGTTCAATGTATGCCATAGGTGCATTATCACCTCGTCTTGGTAGGGTTCTTATAATTCTTGTGTAACCCCCATTTCTTTCACCATAACGCTCTGGCACCTCTGCAAATAAAGCATGCACAATCTGCTTCTCATAGATGAACCCAAGGGCTTGTCTCCTTTTATGAAGGGATCCATCCTTTGCTAAAGTTATCATTTTATCAACATACTTCCTAATTGCACTGGCCCTTGCTCTGGTGGTCTTGATACGACCGTATTTGAGGAGCTGAGTTGTAAGGCCTCGAATGAGCGCACGGCGCTGATCAGGTGGCCTGTTGAGTTTGGGTACCCGCCTCCCATGTCTCATGGCAAATACTCGACCACCATTGTCAATAATCGTAAAGGAGTGATCAAAGCCGGTGTATTCTGTAACATGGAGATGAAATTGGAATTGATGTCAAAGGAAACAGGACTACTATATTTCATAGTATAATGGGTACAATTGGGAAGCAGAGATTATTCACTCACAACAACCTCAAAGGCAATGTTAGAATATGATTTCTTCACTTTATCCAATAAGAGAAAGAGGCCTATCAGATTAAGGACTACTTTTTTATGGTTAAATCACATGCATTGCCTGTAGGAGAAAATTTAATTTGAAGCAAAAGCATCCATAAGATGGTGGAACTAGCTTTCTCATTAGATGTCTTTTTCACATACAAGTTCCAAATCAGAAATCTATAATTAAGGAGAACCAAGCATATACCACTTTAACCAGCCATACCACAAAGACTGCTTAATTTGAAAACAGATTTTTGTACTTTTAGAAACACTTAAAAATACTGCATCATTTTCACTTTATTTCCAATATCCAAAGCCATGTGATTGGTGGATAGAGTTTCGAATGCATGTATACTAAATTCTTGAGTAATTATTTGTAGAGAAAAGTATTTACTCACCCAATCACAAATCGTTATAATGATGAGTTTGTCAAACTTAACAATAAATATTTTACAAGTTACATTTACTATGATCATTGGTTAGTATTGCAAAAAAGTGCAAAGAATTAAACTCAAATCAAAATACAGATAACAACAGTTAACTAAATTTGAAGGCTTAAGCATCTAAATGCTAATGGATTTCAATATCCCAAAAGTTCCTCTCATAGCTGTAATCAATAAATCTAACACCAAATGAACCCTCTTTCCCTCACACAATGCAATGCTCTCCACAACGGATTCAATTCAAGAACTACTTATAGTTTTTCTGTGAACAACTGATAATTGTTTTAAAAACGATAAAATATAAACAAAACATCAACCAGAAATGAAGATAAATCAACGAAGCAATAAGTCTAATTAACACAACCCTATTGAAGAAGATAGCAAAACAAAACCGAGTAATAGCAAAGCAACGCATTAAAAGAAAAGCAGATAGAAAGGGGAATGGGTGGTAGTGAATGAGTACCTGAAGCAGAAGAAGGAGCGGAGAAGAAGAGGGGGTTAAGAGGGGTTAGACCGGTGAAACTGGTGAGAAGGGATTTGGGTTTGGTTCGAGAAATTCGGAGTTTCATTGAAGAAGGCGAAGAAGATGCGGCGACAGAGAAGCGCACTGAAGAGGAAAATGAAGAGGGAGGACTAGAAGGAGATGGTAAAGCAGAGCGCAAGGAAGACATGGACCACCTGCTATCGCTGCTCGTAGCCATGACTGAAACTGACGCCATTGTTGTGTGCGTTGAGCAACACCAGAAGTCCCACTCTCACTAGATAACGAATGTGGATAGAGAAAACAAAAGAGAGAGACAGTGGTGGAGAGAGAAAAAACTGTTTTGGATCGGGCTTTAAGCCCATAGCTTTTCTTCGTAGACAATTGCTTTTTGCATTAGTATTTGAAATGTCTAACATGCCCTTAGGTTATGAACTTCAGAAGCATGTTTTAGTATACAGTCCAAAATGTGTTCGGATCGGAAAATAACATTTCTTATGCAATTTACAAATGCATTTCAGAATTCAAACATACATTTTTTAATTGTGTAATTTTTAAATATATTGTAAATAAAAAAATCTAAAAGTATATTCTAATTCATGGATAATTTGATCTTTTCCTAAACCTATATAGGTGTGGAAGAAAGTATGAAAATAGAAAAACTTTCTCATATCAAACATGTTTTCTGGACTTTACTTCTCATTTTAACAGTACCATTTATAATTTTTAGGACAAGTCCCTTTTGAAATTGAAATACCTAAATTTATACAAAAAAAATTATTTTTCTTGTAGTTTTAAATGTATTCTAGCACATTAAGAAAAGTGTAAGAATATATTTTCCACTAATCCTTGTTCTCACTATCTCTACAAATTAAAAATAGTTTATGAAAGATTAATTAATCTAATTTAAAATTTAAAACTTATGTCACTTAATATATATTTTATGAAATATATATAACCAAATCCAATATAAACAATTTCTCAAACCACAAACTCTAAATTATTTAAACGAAATATTTTTTCCAATACCTTGAAATTGATAAATCTATTGCCCCAGTTTTAAGAAATATTTATCTGAACTGATTTTTTCCCCAAGTCTGCTACAGTCAAGTATCACTACTAAATATTAAATTTCTATGGTGGACTATATTTTATTTTTAAATTAAAAGAGTAAATTCACGAATATAAAATATAAACTTGAAATTTGTGTAGAAATCCTGATTTAATTTATATATGAAGATACACGTTAAATATTGGTCGAAGTGGTTCGAAGATGCAAACAGTGTTAGTATCCTGCATTGGCAAGAAGATTCCACGTTGGTTTTTGCCACATTCTTCAAAATCGCTACGAATCCGACCAATTTGGTCATCCTCCATTAAGGTAAACATCGATCAACCTTTTCTCTCTGCAATTTCTCGCTTCTCCAATCACCATTGTTCTTCTCTATCACGCAGATGGCTGCGGAAGACTACACTTTTGGGCCATACAAGATACACCACACTGAAGTGTTCTACTCCACACATCTCTCCTACGCCATGGTCAACCTTCGTCCTCTCCTCCCTGGTAACAAAACATGACACTGCCTATTTCTTCACACACCCATGATTCGCTTCGTTTTGCGTATCCTTTTTCACTTTCCCTTTTGTTTTTAATTGGTTGATTATTCAGAAAACAATGAAGCCATAAAAAAAGATGTCTTCTTTACTGTTTGATTTATGAAGTTGGTGCCTTTATTGAGATTAAGAAAAACCCATTTTTATAATTTGCTCGTCTTTGTCCCTTTGCAGGTCATATCCTTTACATGGGGTTCAATTCAATAACACAGTGATGGGGTGGGATGATAAATTCTTTTTGGTAGTTCGAGATTGAATGAAACTTTTAATTGGATCTACTTCGGTCGATTGAGTAATTTGAATGTGTTGTTGCAAATTATTTAGTACCCACATTAATGCCTCTAAACAAAAAACTCTTTTAATTGGGGGAATTTCCAAATATGGTCATGTTAGGCAAAATTGGGTGAATTTCATACCTATGTTTTTTTTTCTAAAAAAAGGGGCCTTTTTTGGCTATAAAAGGTTTTTGGATTAACCATGACTGCAATTGTGGCTGCAATTTCTTAAGGATTACTGTGAAACTGCAACCATGATCTCAATTTAAAATCTTGTTCATCTGGGTCGAAAAATCAGCAACAAGCACAAACATATAGTTATTCTGAGTTTGGTTGCATGCTGATATTGCAGTACATTGCATAAGAAATATGCAATGCAGCACAATATGTTGTGCGGTTTTCAGCCCTTGACGGCAATGGACATTTTAGTGAGTCTGTTTATAGGACTTCTGTATTTTATCAGCGCCTATTTTTGATTTATGGGTTTATCATGTTTCGTATACTTGTTGATAGATTATCCATCCGTGAAGTTAATTGTTTGATATACCATATCTCGGCATAGGGGATTCATTTGTGTTCTTCATGCGTTGATTTGAAAGAGTATGAAGTAGGCTAGACTTTGGTGGTTATATTTGTTTCATAGTTAATCACTAGAGATTTTTTGCACGGTGTAATATTATAAGCTTGATTACGAGCAGCTATGTAAATGTTTGGCTTAACAGTTCCTACATGTGCTTGTCTGCCCAAAGCGTGAAGTTAAGCGTTTTGTTGATCTCACTGCTGATGAGACTTCTGATTTATGGCTCACTGCACAGAAAGTTGGTAAGCAGCTTGAGAGCTACCACAAGGCTTCATCACTTACTCTGGCAATCCAAGTAAGACTCACTTGGAGTATACTCAGCTTGTTTAATAATTTATCTTGTCACTGCTTTGGATTAAATTCTTTCTTCTTTTACATGAGTTTACTTTGAAACATTTTTTTCCTAAAAGAGGATTAAGTTCATATCTGTTGTTCTGTCCTAGTTGGGCACTGTATCACAAGTTTGCAATCACGTAAAAACGCAGTCTACCTTTATATTTGTCCAAATTAGAAATTAGATGGATGCTAACCCTTTTTTTTTGTTCTGTTCTTGCTCTTATTTCCTTGTAGTTGTTTACCTATACTTGGTTTCTCTCTTTTCATTCTCAATTCATTATGTACTACATAACACACTTATTTATTAGCATTATTATAGTAAAACAAAGGGTGATGTTTTAGAACTTATTTTCCTATATTTATGTGAAATGCATGACTGTATTTATCGTTTCAGTTCTTTTCTATGAATATTCTTGGTTGGTATACGTATTCTTTTCCTGGCTCTTGTTTGCCGAATGCCAAGCTAGTTAAGATGTGAGGATAGAATGTGCATTTTACTAGTTCTCTGGACAATTGTTTCCAAGTCACTTATTGTGTAATAATTTGTAGGTGAAATTTGAAAATAGCTGTGATCTACAGTATTTGATGTTAGGCAAATTCCCTATCGATGAGATGATCAAATAGCGATACCAAGGGGCAGTTCAATTTTTTTATTTTTGAGTCGGCAATTTAATGTTCAAAATTGTACAAAACTGACATAGAGTACCATAGGTTCTATGTTATTTTCTCCAATTGAAATTTACATTTTGATTTTAGTTACCAAGATAAAAGCAGTGGTTACCAAAATGAAGTGGTAGTTTTGATATATGAACACTATCAACATCATTTATGGTGCTATATTTGAAATGTTTTGAAAAATTCCCCTGCTACTGTATTTTTGGATGATATGCTACTTGTGACTCTGAAATATGACGGAGTTATCTTTATGTACGTCAGGATGGACCCCAAGCAGGACAGACGGTACCCCATGTTCATATTCATCTTATCCCTCGAAAAAGTGGTGATTTTGAGAAGAATGATGAGATATATGATGCAGTAGGATGGATTTTTTTTTTCTTGTGGCTATGCTGCTGATTTAATATGGTGTTTTATTTGAATATGATATGAGCTTTATCTGCTGTTTGTCATTGGTTCAGATGGATGAGAAGGAGAAGGAATTGAAACAAAAGCTTGACTTAGACAAGGAGAGGAAAGACAGAACCCTTGAAGAGATGAGTCAAGAGGCAGATGAATACAGAAAGCTTTTCGTATAACGGTTGGCTTGCTGTAGAAAATGAATATTGTGTGCATCATGTCCAGATTTTCTGTGTGCGGACAATAGTAATGCACTTCCTTGGGGTCACCGAAAATTTTATGCAGCTGATTTAGATTATAGAGGTTTGAGTTGGGCTGAACCATACAAGTCACAAATTCTAGTCTTCTGGAGAACTTATTATTTACTGTAACATGTAGCATGGAACTAAAGTTTCAACCAATGGTGACGATTTGGTTCTTATTCAAATAATAGCATTTGGTCCCTCTTTTTATTTTAGCCTTAACTTTTCTTGGCAGTGTTGAAACTAAAGTTTCAAACAAGTTATTCTTGTTTCCATTCAGAAAGCAGGTAAAAATCTTTAGTTGAGAGAGACGCACAAATCTTTTCATAATCAACTTTTTCCTTTCTGCTTTCTCTTGAAGATCCACAACGGCCACCAATCACATGAATAAATTATAGTACAAAAACGGGGGAAGAGGGACAACTTTAATTGTAGAAGTTGGCTGTATGATTGAGTTAAATTTAACTTACACAGAATTCTAGTTTCTTTTCAGACCATTTTATAACTTATGGTCAATGGTGAACTTCTTAGGATTGAAACTAAAACCAGTTGCTCAGAACCAGTCATCTATACTCTGATTTAAATACAGTTATGCATACTCTGATTTAAATACATTTCAATTATTTTTAGTTGCAAAACCAATTTCAATCCTTTGCTTTTATCCATCGAAATGCAACACAATTATTTTTAGTTGCAACTGAGTTTACCAATTATTTTTTTGGCATACCCTTCTGAAATTAAATTGCTCATTTGAATGAAAAATTTTATAATCTCTTAAAAGAGAAAAAAAGATTAAATTATTAAAATTATTTTTTCGTAAGTTAAGAGGTTTATTTGTTTAGCTTTCTAAAATGTTTATTTTTAGTTTGTCAATAAATTGACTTTTTTATGGAGAAAAATATTTCGTTTTTTTTTTACTGGTTTTTCTCTTAAAAATACATATAAAGAAACTTTTCAAACATATTCTAAAAAAGTATCTAAGTCATGTTATGAAAGAGGAAAGTCTCAATTTAAATGTTATTCATATAGGATTAGGTGCCACACAATTAACAGCCATTGATTGACTTAACCATTCCCATATTTAAAAATATTTTTGGGAAGACTAAAGGAGGAGTAGGTAAGAATAAATTACAAGAAATTGATGGATAAAACTAGTCCACAGATTTTGTACATCTATAAATTCAAAGCAGATTGCATTTTTATTGCATTCTGTGCATATTTTTGATACATTAACCGGGTGCATTATTCTCTCCCTTGCCCCTTCCATTAAGGTAAGATAACATACGAAAGTCATAAAAAGTATAGCCCTTGCTATTTTCTTTTTATCTTTATGCATTATTGAGAACAACAATGTTGTTAGATGGCTGTTGAATACTATGATTTTGGGCCTCATAAGATCCACCACAGTTCAGTGTTCCATACAACTGATCTTTCTTTTGCCTTTGTCAACCTGCGTCCTTCTGTGCCAGGTATGCTGTTCCTTTATGTTTTCAATTCTTTTAGAATCATGCTTTATTATCTATCACCAATATTCAAAGTGGCATAATCATTTTTTTCAACCATTGTTTGGTAGTGTTATGAAATTCGTATGCATGCATAGAAAAGAAGAGATTAGGCGAATCTAGTTTGAGACAATGCTTTCATAAGCTTTTCATGTCCTCCTTTTCTGAAATAGTTATAAAACTGCACTTTTCTTTTCATTCCATTCTTGTTTCGACGACCAATATATGAAATAATGAAAACCAACAAAATCTTATGATTCAAAAATCTTCTGCATAAATTCTTCTTTTCGATCATAAAACTGCATAAACTTGAGATAATCAAATTATTAAAAAATCTTCTCTTTTTTCGCTGTGTGAAGTCTTACTGGTGTTAATAATAGATTTTAATTTAAATTTTATAAATGACTTCCACTTTTGAATCATTTATACTTCCAAAGATTTAACTCGCTAATTGACTTTTGTTATCCATTTGCAGGTCATATCCTTTTTAATAGGATGTTAGCAAACCATTCTATGTTTTATATGATTAGTTCAGACACTGCAAAAAGCAGCTAAAGGAAGGCATTCCATACATGATCAGTCACCATATTAGCAAATTTAGCTTCGTTATACAATTACAAATTTACAATAGTTACTATTGACTTTGAAGATCCATGCGATAAGATAATTACTAGCCTTCAATACAAGAGTGAACATGTAGTTATAAAACTAGTCTGTTTCATTAGGGAATCAACATGACATAGTTTGCATATGAAGAGAACAAAAGAAGAACCACACTTGATTTATTGCTTGAGACCTCTAAGAATTAGGCTGAAAGCTTTTGTACAGTAAAATCTCAATTCAATTAGCCATATGAAGCTGAACCTGTTTAACTTAACAGTATATACATGTTCTTGTCTGTCCTAAGCGTGAAGTGAAGCGTGTTGCCGATCTCAGCGATGAAGAGAATATAGATTTATGGTACATAGCTAAGAAACTTGGTAGGCAGCTAGAGAGTTACCATAAGGCCTCATCACTTACATTTTGTATCCAAGTAAGACAACTGAAGAAGACTTTAACTATGTGTTTTATAGTTTCTACCAAGTCTCATACTCATATTCTCTTGTAATTGTCTAAGACTTGCATGTTATGCTTCGACTATTTTTGAACCTAACAAAATCATCTTCATGAATCGTAGGATGGACCTCAGGCCGGGCAATCAGTGCCTCATGTTCATATCCATATTCTTCCCCGGAAAACTGGTGATTATGAGAACAATGATGACATTTATGAGGATGTAAGATGAACTTTTTTGTTTTACCTTTTTAAATTTTTGTCTGTTGTTTTGCAGGTAGATCTGATAGTGTAACTTTGTTGTGATGTTTTCTTTATTGGATGATGCAGATAAACGAAAAGGAGAAGGAGTTGAATCAAGCACTTCAGGTGGATAAAAAAAAGAGAGACAGGAGCATTGAAGAAATGGCTATTGAGGCCGATGAATACAAGAAATTTGCCTTTTGATATTTTTACGTGGCACCGAAAACAAAAAAGGAAGATTACAAACTGAAAATCTATATAAAAATGTTTTCATCAATGGAACATAATTTGATGGTTCTGTGTTTCATAAAAAGCATTTGCGTTGTCTAAGAAGTTCTGAAAAAATAACGTGTTTGAAGTTTCCCCTGTTGTTCTTCAGCCTATTTGGACAGTTTCATGTATGCACTTCTCTGAGATAATCAAGAACTTATCAAGCTTTGGCCAAAAAGTTTTTTTTTTCTTCATTTTATTTCTCGAAGATGAACCTCAATACAAGTCAGAAAAAGTATAAAAATAGAATTCCGAAATATGATTTTAGTTTACTTTGTTCTAAAAGTTTCACCTACGAGTCAATTCTCAAAATTGTTGGTGTTCAAGATGTGAAAAGATAAGATCTTATCCTACTCAAATCAATTGTTACAACATGATATGGATTCCTAAAGCTTCATGTAAAACTATTGAGATTGAATAAAAACAGCAAGGGAATAAAATTGAGAAACACAATCATCAATAAAATACAGGTATCGTATTAGACCAGTGCAGATTACCAAAATCAAATTCAAGATTCAGAATCAATAGAAGAGATTGTCAAATCATGTAGCAAGATATCTTCAACAACCAACCACACAATCACTGGTTCTCTACCCTGCGAGATGAAGAAAATCCTCCCCAAATGCAGGCCTCTGATACGCTTGCAAACCCAGAATGCCAATGAGAAGCTCAAATAGCTAGGAAATGATGGGAAAGAAAGAAGGCATTAACATGACCATGTAGCTGAAACAAACTTTTTTAGTGGGGTTTTTATTTAGAATGCACTGGACACCGGTACCCAGTGCTTGAAAATGAATAAACACAAACACCAAAATTTGATGGATTTCCTTCATTAGATACCTTCACGTGATTCATTGGTTGTCTTCCCTACAAAGACCAAGAATTGAAGAAAACTACTAACTTCTTAAATTGAGACGACATTGTAGAAACTAGATAAGACGAATTCAAGAATGAAAATCCCAATGGAGAAACTCATAACAGACACGCAAGATGTTGCTCGACAGATAAAATTAAGGTAAAAACACTTTCAAATTGAAAAGCAAAACACACGAGTATAAATCAATAAGAATGACAAAGTCAAGACTCAGGAAATTGTTGGCTAAATTGAAAAATAAAATCAAGAATACCAACACCATGCAAGAACAGGTTCAAAATTCACTTTTCAATTCAAGACCAGACAAAATAAGTTTTATAATCAAAGAAAAGAAGTCAAAATGCCCTAAGCTCTGGCTAATTACAATTACTAAAATGAATGAAATGACTCCAAAATCTATTTCTCAATACGGCTACAAGCAAAAATATTAATTCGGAACTCCGATACAAAAGATCAATAATCTTGCATCACAAATTGGGCAAGAACATTGATGCTTTCAAAAGAACAAGTTCAAAATTCATTTGTGAATGGAGAACATAAAAAAAGACAGAATAAATCTTTGTAGAAAAAAGATTGAAGCCTAGTAGTCCTGAGCTCTTGCCAATTACCACTACCAAAATGAAAGGAATGACTCCAAGATCTTTATTTTCAATTTAGCATCACCAAAGCGCACAGACACTATCATAAATTCAAACTGTCAGATCATAATTCAATCCATTTGTCATGATTATCAGGTAAAATTGGACATTCTTTGGTTACGCCGAAGAAGAGAAATAAAAATCCAACCAAAAATTTTTCCAATGACGAATTAATGCAAAAGAAAAAAGTGAATCACCGGCCACCACATAAATGTAAAGAACAGGAATTTCAAGAAAACTATTACTGGTAACAGAGGAGGAAGTATAGTTCGATTAAATAAACACTATAATTAAACAAAGTATAAAATGATAAGATAAATTCAAGAACTGAAAAAAAAAAAAAAACAATGGACAAGCTCATAACAGGACAACAATGCCATGCAGGAGAATAAATTAGATTAGGCTTAATTGGCCTTTCTAAACTATCAAGAACACCAACAGAACTCAATCTATATAACAAAGAAAATAGGACAAAGCCGAGGGGATATATACAAAAAAATAAACACTTTGATGATGTTTAATAATTTATTAAATATTGTTTTACTTTTACAAAAGATAATTCACTAACTTTTCTTGTCCAGAAAATTAAGACTTGAGGACTGTTTTAATCTTTATTTGAATTCAATTCTAATTTTACACATTATTTAAAAAATTTAAGTACTTTTATTGAAATCAATATTTTTGTATTTATCTTATCCATTAAAAAAACTTATTTCTTTAACTAATATTTTAAACAACATTTTTCACATTATTAGTTTTAATATATTTAGATTCATAATTTTTTTTCAGTAATTATTATTTTGGATTTTAGAGTAATATATTGTTATTGTAGTAACGTTTATATTGATTTTCTTAAGCTACATTATTACTATTATTTTTAAAATTTTATTACTAACTTCAAAACCTCAATTCTCATTCCTCTCATACCTACAAATCTTCATCACGAATTTGCAAACATTACACTAACAAACTATGAATTGCATCAAGTCAACATCTCCTACGTCTGTTTTGCCTGTTCTTCTTCAACCATCTCAATTCATCATGCTACAACCTACAACTATTTCACAAACATGGCGGGTGTATGGGGTTGTATTTTATAATTTTTGAAGTGCAAGCAGCAAAATTCTCACCTTTTTGACATGAAAAAAGCCTAGACCAGGTGAGGATCAGGCCCAAAACCATGTGTGTGNCCAGTTGAATTGGCGGGAGTGTAGTATCAGTTTATTCCGATATCAATGTCAGAACTTTGTGGCTTCCGACTTTGAGACCTTACGGTGGTTTNTCTTCCTCCCCTCCCCAACATGGAGACNGTTCCCTCTGTTCTCAAGGTAATCATAATCAACGCCTTTATCTCTACCAACCTCATTTTACCGTTTCATTAATGATGAAAATGATTGGTTGTACAATGCCGTTAATCCTCTGTAAGATAAACTTCAATACCCACTTTCCAGTTTTTAGTTTCGTTGGTGGGATTAAAGCAAGTTTTATTTTTTGTTGGTGCTTTATCTAAATAATAAATAATTGAATGTGCCATGGAAACTGTGTTGGGTTGCCCTATCAGTATTGTGAATAACGTGTNAGAGGTTTTGAGGGTTTTATCATTGTTGGACGCTGATGTGTTTTCTACCGTTTTCAGAAATACTTTGGGTTTTCTCATTTTCGGCCTTATCAGAGAGAAGTCATTGAGAAAATTATCGAGAGAAGGGATTGTTTGGTAGTCATGGCTACTGGTAGTGGGAAGTCCTTGTGGTAAAGCGTCATGATTCCCTTTTTTTCTCACTCATTCTGTGTTTTTTNCCTAAATTGGAGAGTTCAGAGGTGAACGTTATTTTATTTCTTAACAGCTATCAGGTACCNCCCTTGGTTGTTAAAAAGACTGGGATAGTTGTGAGCCCTCTGATATCGTTGATGCAAGACCAGGTGATTTGATTGGTTCTTCTGAATGAGTCTTCTTGTTTTACTTTTTTATGCTCTCAATGCCTNTCTGTACATGTCAATAGTGATTCNCTAATAAGAAGAGATGGAAAAACAGGTGATGGCTTTAAAACAACGAGGTATTAGAGCTGAATATCTTGGAAGTGCTCAGAAGGATTTCACTGTGCATTCTAAAGCCGAACGTGGTCAATTTGACATTCTGTTCATGACTCCTGAGAAGGCATGCACAGTTCCTACCAGGTAATGGATTAAACACATGTCTAACATTCAGCTGGTAGATTGTGGCCTTTATTTTGAGTGCATTTCACTGAAAATTTTAGCTTTTAAAAATGGAAGTGTCGTGGAGCTATTCTAGAAGTTACATGACTAGTTCACTTCATAAGTTAATTATCTTTTTAATTTCTGAAATTATACCGCCGATTTTAGTCCATACCATGTCTTGTCTAATTATGATATTCTGTTCACTTGAACTTATTTTTGTAGTTTCTGGTCCAACTTACTAAAGGCTGGAATTAGTCTTTTTGCTGTTGATGAAGCCCATTGCATATCAGAATGGGGACATGATTTTAGGGTGGAATACAAGCATTTAGACAAGTTACGTGAGGTCTTGGTTGATGTTCCTTTTGTTGGTCTAACTGCGACTGCTACGGAAAAGTAAGCATCTTTTGCTTTGGCCTTTGGTGAAGCATATCATGGCTGTACTTTATAATGACTCTGATACACAATTTGTGCCTTTTTTTATCTTGTATGCTCTCCAATTATTCATTGACAAATTTGTTTTTAGTTTCAAGTCACTGTCAAGATCATGTTTTTTTACTTTTACTCGAACTTTACATCCATGCTTTGCTTGCGTTGGATTAAAATTTTAGTCCATTTCAGCCTTCTGTATGCCTGTCTATTTATCTATTTCTCTCTCATGTTCTCTTTCCCTTTCCACATGTAACAGAAAGAACGGTAAATGTTGGACAATGATAGAATTATAAAATGAAGGTAGTTTGACCCATAAAGACTAACCAGAAACTAACTCCCTTTTATTTTAATATGTCGTCAAAATAATCATAAACTGATAAACAAGGGAATTAAAACTAATCTCGAGGCAATATGGGAGGGAAGGAGAGCCGGGACTTGAATGTATTGGGGTTGGAAGTAGTGCTTCTGTTCTTCAGCATTGATTCATATCTTCCTCTCTGATCTGGTATTCTGTTATCCAATTTATAGATTTCCAGAGTTAGAGGACTTTTGTTAGTAAACATCACATATTGTTCTATGTTCTGATCTAGTTCTGCAAGAAGCCTATTAGGTTTCTTAAATTTTTAAAGCACTGCTGTTTGTTGCAAAAATAAATTACCAGGTTCTGGAGTGATTAAACCACCTCTACAGAATCCAAACTTGTTTCTGTTGACATCAGTTGTATAGGGAGGGCTGCTGAAGGTCTTGTAAGATATTTTTTCTTTAAATCTTTTCTGGTACAACGAATCCTGCAGTGTTTTGCATACTGTGGTGGTTTCTTTCCCTTTTTTCTTTTCCATTTTACAACATCGTCTGATCATGAGGAAAGAATTTTCTTACCTGTGTTGAACAGTATCATGACTCGTGAGCATAGGAACCGATTAAAATTAATTGATATTTCTACTTTGTAAATTAATTAATGAATTTGTGATACTTCTTTCTATTGCATTATCGTACTTCATGGTTCTATTAATTGATAGCATACTGTAGTTTTATTTAGATTAAAGAAAAACACAGTCATGTTAATTTGTGTGCTTTATTTCCAGGGTTCGATTTGACATTATCAGTTCCCTGAAGATGGATAACCCTTATGTTACGATTGGTTCATTTGATCGCACAAATCTTTTCTATGGTGTCAAACTATTGAACCGTGGACAATCTTTTATTGATGAGCTTGTGCGGGAAATTACAAAAGAAGTTGCTACTGGTGGTTCAACTATAATTTATTGTACAACAATCAAAGATGTAGAGCAGGTAATGTGCTAGAAATGTTACAAATAAATCCGAAACTAGTTTTCTATCTCGTTCTTTGTTGAAGGATAATGGAAGATTTTACACGACTTGGAACACTTAGTAAACTATGCTGAAGGGACAGATTGCTTGATGACTCATTAAGATTTTTTAGTTATTACAAACAATAATTAAGGTGGTGCTGTATTGTACTATATGGGATATTCATTCATTGACAAACATGGGAACCTTCAACAAATTTCGTAATAGGAAAGAATTGCAAAACTCATGCTAACACCAAGTGTGTATATATATATATATATATATATATATATATATATATATATATATATATATATATATATTTGCATGGAATATCCTCCGAGTATAATTTGTTCATGACCTTTCACTATATATGGTAACTTATCATGATGGCTTGTCAAAAACTGATAGTCTATCTTTCTGTTTTACCTACTGAACTCTTGTTTTCACTTTTGTTGCCTAAATTCTGTTCGTCTGCAGCCTTTTTAAAGTTTGTATCCTGATATTTATTTTTCTAAATAGGTATTCAAGTCATTTACAGAAGCAGGCATTGAGGCAGGAATGTACCATGGCCAAATGAATGGAAAAGCTCGAGAGGAGTCTCATAGGTGAATGTTCTTTCCTATTTTAGAACATGAAATAAAATTTCATCTCTGATCACTGTGAAGGTGGAGCATACTCCTTACCTCCCTCCTGTTCTCCAATTTTTGAAGATGCTTTAATGTTTTGAACCTAAGTAAACTGTGTTCTAATTTATGCACAGATTATTTGTTAGAGATGAACTGCAAGTCATGGTGGCCACCATTGCCTTTGGCATGGGCATAGATAAACCTAACATTAGACAAGTGATTCACTATGGTTGCCCTAAAAGTCTAGAATCCTACTGCCAGGAAAGTGGACGATGCGGTAGAGATGGTATAGCTTCTGTTTGTTGGCTTTATTACACAAGAAGTGACTTTGCAAAGGGCGACTTTTACTGTGGAGATGTAAAATCAGTATGTGTATTTATATTTATCTGAAAAAATTTGGCCAAGGATTTATTTGTAGTTGAATGAATATTGAAGCTGCTTACTTCTTGCATATTGTCCCGATATAAGTTATCCCCATTCTCCTACCTAATATTTAACTCTCCAATGTACCAGGAAAAACAAAGAAAAGCTGTTATGGAGTCATTGCTTGCAGCTGAACGCTATTGTGTGCTGACAACTTGCAGAAGAAAGTTCTTGCTTGAATACTTTGGGGAAAAAATTTCAGCTGATAGATGCGGTTTGCCTTTTACATTGATGCTTCATTATTGTCCTTGTAGAGCTAGAGCTTAAACCTAATAGCATTGTTACTTCATTGACCTTATACAATTACGGGAATCGAGCATAGTGTGATTAGTCCAAATACCCCTGTAAAGGTGGATCATGTGTGTCATATGCTCCCAAGCTTGCTAAATAAGATTAAATCTAGGTTCTCTAAGGGACTTACAAAATGAAACAGCTAACTGGACAGGTTGACAAAATCAATAACAATCTTTATCATGCCTGAAATTAACCTTTTCTTATTTAGTTTACTCCAATTTCTATTTCTTTTAAACGTGCTTTATAGGGAACTGTGATAATTGCAAAGTCTCAAAGAAGGAGCGAGACATGTCAAGGGAAGCATTTCTTCTAATGGCTTGCATTCATTCATGCAACGGCAGATGGGGCCTTAATATGCCTATTGATGTCCTGCGCGGGTCTCGAGTAAGATGTTCAAAATTAAAGCTAGGAACTGTTTTCATTTCAGTTTTAAAGAATTCATTCCCTTTTTTAGTTCTTGTTTGGTAGCATTAATTTCTTATTCCTTTATTTAATCATGTACATGTACTCCCTTTTTTTTCAACTGTCATTGTTATCCTTGTGTTTTGACTAACTATTTTTTTCTTTGGTTGTTTATCATAATATCTATAGGTTGTTTACCTTTTTCAGATAACTGTGCCTTATTTTGTTTAGTCCTTTTCAAGTATAAGTGTATCTAACTATCTATCTACTACTATCTATTAGGTATTTCAGGGAAATAATTGAACTTCTACTAATAGATCAAAGTTGGTGTAAATTTTAATAATGAAGCTGTAAATGTAATTTTGAAGCCTTTTTGTTTAATAAAATTGAAAGAATGCTATTGGATTGCTATACTGTAGGTTAGCACTACGACCTGTACAAAAGACTTATACTGCATTCTTGATAAAAAGAAAAGAAAAAAAATAAAAAAGTGGGGGGACCAGTTATGAAACCTTAATTGAGAACTTGACAGCAGACAATTTGGAAATTTTGTGTGATGATAGATCTAAGGATGGGAAGTTTTCTTCTACAGAATGTTGAAAAGAGTACTCAAGTAACGATTCTGTCACAATGATTAAAAACCATAAACTTTACAGTTGCACAAAGAAGAAAAGAAAGAGAAAGCACCAATTTATCTTCCATCCACATATGGAAATTTATTACACTAAATTTAGATATTTTAAACTAACAACTCACATTACTTCATTTATATGATCCTAAAATTGTTCAAAAGGAACACTCCGGTTATTCAACTGCACAAAAAGCTCCCTTAGTTCATGATGACAAGGTGGTTTTTAACAAACCTATAAATCCTGTTTCCTCTTATTCATAATGACAAATATTGAAGCCTTAGTGCATAAGGAGTCTGCTGTTACATGGTAGACAAGCATACTCAAATCCTCGAGTACCCACAAAATGATTTTGAACCTATAAATCCTGTTTCCTCTTTTTCATAACGACAAACATTGAAGCCTTAGTGCATAAGGAGTCTGATGTTACATGGTAGACAAGCATACTCAAATCCTCGAGTACCCACAAAATGATTTTGAATCTAGCAACTTGGTTCCTTCTTTTTGCTGTCTGTAGATACTGCACTCTGCTTGAAGAATACCCTCTACTTGGTATACTCTAAAAGCATAAGTATCATTGGTTTTCATTCATCCTTAGCTTTACTGTTGCCTTTAAATTTATTTAATCGTTCAAACTGTTGATATTGTATTAGCTTGTAACTTGTAGGCCAAGAAAATTCTTGAGGTTCAATTTGATAAGCTTCCACTTCATGGGCTGGGGAAAAATTATCCAGCAAATTGGTGGAAATCACTTGGGCATCAATTGATTTCTCAAGGTATTGAGTGGAAATAATTTACCTAGTTACAATCATTAGTTGTGTTCAAACAGTTCTGTTGATTGACATTCTCAGTTCAGGGTAGTTTGAATTATGTAGAGCAAAGCATTTTCTGTCGCACTGTTTAAGTTGACTGCCTGTCATTTTGGGTAATTTCAATCATTGAAGGCAGTTTTAACATTAAAAACTACTTGGTTTATAAACGATTTCATTGATTTTGAAAATGAAATCACATTTTCCGGCTTTTGTTGCCTTGTTTGCTGTCCCTTGTATTCATTTTCTAAGTCTTGGGTATGATTGGATTGCAAGCGCTAGGTTAGATTTTAAGAGACCATGGATGAAAGTTTGCCTTTTTCTTTTTGATTATCTAAGTGAATATGTTACATAGAAGAATGACAAGTGACCCCTTTATTTTTCATTTTTTCTACTTCCATTTTTGTTCAATGCACAGAGGGTGTGGGTTTGTTTCTTGCTTCAACTGGAGCTTTTTGAGCTAGTAGCAGTATTCACTATACGTCCATCAAAGAAAAAAATACATTTGAAAATAATAGCATTCTTTTTTCTGTTTTCAAACATAATTAATTGTTCATACATTTCATGCTATTTATTTGGTACTGGTAAGTCTATTTCTTGCTTAAGTATATTTTACATATTCACAATCTACATGTAAAAATGACAATCCTTTATATTACAAAGTAAATTCTATTGGAAGAAATTTCTAGATGCGATTTATAATAAACTCCTATTATTCTACAGGTTATCTGAAGGAGACTGTTAGTGACGTATACAGAACTATAAGGTAGATTCTTCAATTTATTTGGTAGATTGCAGAAGTTATTTGAAGTCCTTTTATGCTACAAGTCTGTTACCTAAATGTAGGATGAAAAAGATAATTATTGCATGGATACCTTTGTGAAAAATAATGATTCCTCAAGGAGGAAAAGTTTGTAGATAATTATCACCGGGATTTCGGGAGTCCAGCCCTCTTGCACTTTCTAACATTACAAAAACTGTTCTATCCGCTTCCAACCCCCTTTTTCCCACCCCCTAACTACTAGTAATTATATGTTTCCCTTATCCACCTCATCACCCAGACTGTTAATAGAGCCGGACTTCTCTAATTGGGCATCATACTTTTGTTATAATTTTTTATCATTGGGACCTAAAAATGTAAAAGCACATCAATTATGCAATTTTTGAGTTTCTTAATGTTTTAGCGTGTTTCACAACTGAAGCTATAATTAGACGCAACATTTGTTCTTCATGAACCAGTGTCAGTTCAAGAGGAGAGCAGTTTTTGGCCTCTTCAAGACCAGATTATCAACCTCCTTTAGTTTTGACATTGACTGCTGAAATGCTTGGAGAAGAAGATAATGGAAACACACAAGACGAATTTATAACTTTATCCACTTCAGAATTAGATGGTTTTTCAGAGGTTGGTAATTAAGTGGTTTTATCTCTATCCAACATTTTTCTCTCTTTCCTTTTCTTCTAATTATCAGTGAAGCTTTTTGAGTGTGTGGTTGATAATTACATGTATATGTAAGATAAATAAGCCATTTATTCATAAAAGGTAAAAATTTCTTATAATTTTTGTTTATAAGTGAAATTATATTAATTCTAAATCTTTGTGCTGTACTTCTCTACTCAGGCTGAGAGAAAGCTGCATCAAATGCTTTTGGAAGAAAGATTAGAGCTTGCAAGAAGTGTTGGAACAGCTCCGTATAGTTTTTGATTTTTAACAGTTTGTGAAGGATATTAATTCTTAGTTTCTTTTATCCATAGTTTCATCACAAAACTGTTATACCATCTTTGTAGATATGCTATCTGTGGAGATCAAACGATCAGGAAAATTGCTTTGACAAGACCATCTACAAAAGCAAGACTAGCAAACATTAATGGTGTGAATCAGGTATGCCTTCAATGTTTTCAAGATGTCTGGAAACTGGGTCAGACCTAATGGTTCAAGAAGAGAAAGCAGGAAGTTGTCAAAATTCATCAAAAGGGCTTTAGTAAACAAATTATTTTATTAATTTCTTAATTCAGCTTTAGTTAATATAAAATTCTTGGCAGTAATTATGTCTATGGAGAAATCTCCCAATTGTGAAGGTTTATTGAAATAATATGAAATAGCTTGCTAGATTTCCAAACAAGGGGAGAAATTATTGATGCAGGCAGTGTGAACTAGTTAATCCTCTAAATGAGCAATCCCTTGGCAGTAGTTTACCTTCCAATGATCAGTAATGACAAATCAGACCATGCTGCTTTGTGAAATTTGTTTGGCCTGTAAAAATGTCTTAGATAACTGAAGCCATTTTTATTTTTACCTTCTGTCTTTGTCATTTTAAATACTAACTTCAAACAACTTTTTCAGCACCTAGTGATGAAATATGGAGATCATTTTCTTCAAGTTATTCAGAAACTGTCACAAGGACTAAACCTATCATTGGACGGGGAAGAAAGGGTCTCAACGGCTAGTTTGCAAACTAATGCAGTAATGAAAGTGTCTCCAATAACCAACAAATCCAAGAAGTTGACTTCAGCGAAGTTTGAAGCATGGAAAATGTGGCATGAAGATGGTCTTTCTATTCATGATATTGCTGTATGTCATTCGTATCTGCTGTTATTATTAAAGATCTTTGCTTCACAATTTCATTGTATAACTTCATGACATTGTTGTATGTCATATTAGTCTGTTGTTACTAAGATCCACGCCCACATGTTTCATTGGGTAACTACTTTCTCTACTGACTCCTCTCCGTAATCTTAGAACTTAGAAGTTAGATCGGCTCCTATAAAAGAACAAACTGTTGTTGAATATCTACTGGAAGCTGCCCAAGAAGGATTACCTTTTGATTGGGTTAGATTCAGCAAGATGATAGGACTCACTCAAGAGATTATGTCAGAAATTCAGGGTGCTATTTCAAAAGTTGGATCTACAGACAAGCTGAAGCCTATAAAAAATGAATTGCCAGAAGATGTGGGTTTGGATTTCCTACCTTCATGATTTGAGTACATCATGTTATTTATGCAAATAATATGGTCCAATATATTTCATTCTACTGCTTTATCTTGCATGGTGACAGCTTCATTATTTTAGGTTTACTTGTTTTTATTTCTTGAAAATTATTCGAACTTGTAGGAAAGAATTGCTTATTGCTTCGTTGAATTTGAGATTGAATAATTTTTTATGGTGCAGATAAGTTATCAGCACATCAAGACTTATTTGTCAATGCAAAACTGTGGTATATCCTTGGAAACAAATCAGTATGGAAGTAACCAAACCGGGAAAGATGATGAACTTGCACACAATGCTTCAAATTTGTCAGACTGTACTTTAGAAACATGTCCTGACAGGCAATGTGAAGATGACACTTCTGTAAAAGCTTTGGCTGAAGAACGTGACTTAGAAATGGATGAGGTACCTTCTTTACCTGTCAACGGTTCCGAGGAAGAGAAGCTTTCAAATGCCAGGGAAGGGAAATTCACAAGAAAACGACAAAGGGTCAGTGAAACGAAGGAAGTAAACTCAACTAGACTGAAGGCTACAGTGACTTCTGTTATAGAGTGGATGAAGAACCTTGATGAAGGGGTAAGTGGAGACTTGTTTATGTTTCTGACGACTCCTCTCTCTATATATAGAGAGACTCAGACACATGTATATGAGCTTTGCTTTGTGATTATAATTGTAGGAAAATGTGTTGTTTATTNGTTTCAGGCTACGTTGAGCAATATTTTGGAACACTTCAATGGATCCAGTGAAGATTCTGTGGTTGAACTGCTCAATTGCTTAGAGTGTGACTTTTTAATATATAGGAAAGGGAACGTGTACAGGGTTTTGTAACAGTTTATGCATCGTGTTTTTTTAGATCACGCTTGTGAAAATCTATTTGTTTGTAGTCTATTGCATTTTCACTACAATGTTAACTGCCTCGAATAATGAACATACTTAGTCATTTCATAACAGCTCCAGGTGTTTAACGGTAAATACATTTTTCGTTTTTTGCTTTATTACTCCCAGATTTCGTATTTTATCCTATTGTTAACTTTGATCACTCGTTTTAATTGTTCCCATTTAGCTATAACAATTTGTAGTTATTCATATTAAGTCTTGGTTTCATAAATCCATTGGATGAGTAACAAATAGTAGAATTTGATGTATCATTAGTTTATGTAATTTTGTAAAGGAAAAGGTTTATAGAATGACTTCACATCACTTTTTAAGTTTTTATTTAAATATATAACTCAAACAATAAATTTGGACATGTTTTAGTTCTTGATGTGATTTGATTTCTCAATTTAATAAATTTAAAGATGTAGTATTAAAGCTTTAAGGATTTAGTTTCTTGGACGAGTAGGTTGTCCAAGCACAGTTTACCACGAATTTTTGAACTAGTGAACTTTATTTTCACTCCAGACCATTTCAGACATTTATCCCAACGGTTAACAACAGAAGCGTGGAAACAAAAAACGCAACCATGAAAGATTCCTGGACACTTACGCATTAGTCATACTCAACAGATGGAATAGATCATAATCTTCATGCACTGTTAAGAAAACGAGACAAATAAGAAAGCCAAAAGTATAGTTAGTTTAATCTCTCCCCGCCAAAGCTAAAACAAGGGGAACAGAGTTACACAAAAACTTTACAAGAATTGAATTGCATATTACTTTCTCTAATGTCATTTTCAGCAACAAAAATGGTGGTTGATCAGATAAAGTTTATACAAACAAACATACTGCTAAGATTCTGCAGACAGTTTGTACCAGACCAAACACACCACAGAGAACTTAAGGAGTCACAAATTATTTTCTACTGTTGTTTAAGTTCTGCTGTTGTTTTAGTTTGATGCATAGTAGCCAGTTCAAATGAAATGACTAATCCTGCATTGAAACAGGTTTAGGCATGATAATCAATGACCATCAGGTTGAAACACAACTAATTAGATATACGTAACAGTATTGGAAGTTTTCAGGAACACTACTTCCTATTATGTTTCATTAGTGAATGCATCAGCCCTAAACCAGTAAAGTTGTTCAACTTGGAAACTTTTTGCATAATTTATAAGACCTCTATAGAGTGGGGTGCATTTAGTAATTCTTGAAGTGCAAGAAGCAAATTCTTACCTGTATGACATGAAATATATAGCTTAGACCAGGTGAGGATCAGGCCCAAAACCATGTGTGTGACCAGTTGAATTGGCGGGAGTGTAGTATCAGTTTATTCCGATATCAATGTCAGAACTTTGTGGCTTCCGACTTTGAGACCTTACGGTGGTTTCTCTTCCTCCCCTCCCCAACATGGAGACCGTTCCCTCTGTTCTCAAGGTAATCATAATCAACGCCTTTACCTCTGCCAACCTCATTTTACCGTTTCATTAATGATGACAATGATTTGTTGTACAATGCCGTTAATCCTTTGTAAGATAACGTCAATACCCACTTTCCAGTTTTCAGTTTCGTTGGCGGGATTGAAACAAGTTTTATTTTTTTTTTTGGTGCTTTATCTAAATAATAAATAATTGAATGTGCAATGGAAATTGTGTTGGGTTGCCCTATCAGTATTGTGAATAACGTGTCAGAGGTTTTGAGGGTTTTATCATTGTTGGACGCTGATGTGTTTTCTACTGTTTTCAGAAATACTTTGGGTTTTCTAATTTTAAGCCTTATCAGAGAGAAGTTATTGAGAAAATTATTGAGAGAAGGGATTGTTTGGTAGTCATGGCTACTGGTAGTGGGAAGTCCTTGTGGTAAAGCATCATTATTCCCTTTTTTTCTCACTCATTCTGTGTTTTTTCCCTAAATTGGAGAGTTCAGAGGTGAACGTTATTTTATTTCTTAACAGCTATCAGGTACCTCCCTTGGTTGTTAAAAAGACTGGGATAGTTGTGAGCCCTCTGATATCATTGATGCAAGACCAGGTGAATTGATTGGTTCTTCTGAATGAGTCTACTTGTTTTACTTTTTTATGCTCTCAATGCCTATCTGTACATGTCAATAGTGATTCCCTAATAAGAAGAGATGGAAAAACAGGTGATGGCTTTAAAACAACGAGGTATTAGAGCTGAATATCTTGGAAGTGCTCAGAAGGATTTCACTGTGCACTCTAAAGCTGAACGTGGTCAATTTGACATTCTGTTCATGACTCCTGAGAAGGCATGCACAGTTCCTACAAGGTAATGGATTAAATACATGTCTAACATTCAGCTGGCAGATTGTGGCCGTTATTTTGAGTGCATTTCATTAAAAGTTATAACTTTTAGAAATGGAAGTGTCGTGGAGCTATTCTAGAAGTTACATGACTAGTTCACTTCTTAAGTTAATTTTCTTTTTAATTTCTGAAATTATGTCGCCAATGTTAGTCCATACCATGTCTTGTCTAATTATGATATTCTGTTCACTTGAACTTACTTTTTGCAGTTTTTGGTCCAACTTACTAAAGGCTGGAATTAGTCTTTTTGCTGTTGATGAAGCCCATTGCATATCGGAATGGGGACATGGATTTAGGGAGAAATACAAGCATTTAGACAAGTTACGTGAGGTCTTGCTTGATGTTCCTTTTGTTGGTCTAACTGCGACTGCTACTGAAAAGTAAGCATCTTTTCTTTGGCTTTTGGTGAAGCATATCATGGCTGTACTTTATAATAACTCTGATACACATGTTGTGCCTCTCTGATCCGGTATTCTGTTATCCAATTTATAGATTTCCAGAGATAGAGGACTTTTGTTAGTAAACATCACATATTGTTCTATGTTCTGATCTAGTTCTGGAAGAAGCCTATTAGGTTTCTTAAATTTTTAAAGCGCTGCTGTTTGTTGCAAAAGTAAATTACCAGGTTCTGGAGTGATTAAACCACCTCTACAGAATCGAATTTCGTTTCTGTTGACATCAGTTGTATAGGGGATGGCTGCTGAAGGTCTTGTAAGATATGTTTTCTTTAAATCTTTTCTGGTACAACAAATCCTGTAGTGTTTTGCCTACTGTGTATTTCTGGTGGTTTCTTTCTCTTTTTTCTTTTCCGTTTTACACATCTTCTCATCAAGAGGGAGGAATTTTCTTACCTGTGTTGAACGCTATCTTGACTCGTGAGCATAGGAACGGATTAAAATTAATTGATATTTCTACTTTGTAAATTAATTAATGAAACTGTGACACTTTTTCTATTTGCATTATCGTACTTCATTGTTCTATTAATTGATAGCATACTGTAGTTTTGTTTAGATTAAAGAAAAACATACAATCATGTTAATTTGTGTGCTTTATTTCCAGGGTTCGATTTGAGATCATCAGTTCCCTGAAGATGGATAACCCTTATGTTACGATTGGTTCATTTGATCGCACAAATCTTTTCTATGGTGTCAAACCATTGAACCGTGGACAATCTTTTATTGATGAGCTTGTGTGGGAAATTTCAAAAGAAGTTGCTACGGGTGGTTCAACTATAATTTATTGCACAACAATCAAAGATGTAGAGCAGGTAATGTGCTAGAAATGTTACAAATAAATCCCAAACTAGTTTTCTATCTTGTTCTTTGTTGAAGGCTTAAGATTAATACTGAAACATATATTATAGAGGGCTTAATGCACCTCCACAACTCAAGTTACATTTATAGAGAAGAAAGGATGCTAGCTACACTTTCAACTAGCTAAGACTGATTGGAACACACTCACTAACAACTAATACACATTCACATACAGCACATACACACTCAAACAGCTTATACACACTTAAACACACAATTCATAATTCTAATACTCCCTCTCAGGCTGGAACATTCAAATTGTATGTACCAAGCTTGGAACAAATGAACTTAATCTGAGGTCCTCTTATGGACTTTGTTAACATATCTGCAAGTTCGTCATTTGATCCAACAAACTCAGTACAAATTTCTTTGGACAATAGCTTTTCTCAAACAATTTCTATTTGTTTAGTCCTTTCATGGAACACTGGATTTGATGCAATGTGGAGAGCAGTTTGATTATCGCAATACATTTTCATAGTCTGAATATCACAAAAGTTAAGTTCTTGAAGGAACTGCTTTACACATATAAGTTCACATGTTAGTGATGCCATTGCCCTCTATTCAACTTCAATTGTTGATCGAGCCACTACATTATGTTTCTTACTTTTCTACTAAATAAGTTTCTTCCAAGACAAACACAATATCCAGTAGTAGATCGTCTGTCAATAAGCGAACCTGCCCAATCTGCATCACAGTATCCAAAGACTTGAAGACTTCCTTTATCTTCATATAACAACTATTGCCCGAAAGCCTTTTTGGTGTACCTTAGAATGTAAATGATAGCATTCCAATGGCCAACACATGGAGCTTGCATGAATTGACTAACCACTCCAACTACAAAAGATAGATCTAGCTTTGTAATAGTGAGATAAGTTAGTTTCCCAACCAGCCTCCTATATCTCTCCGGATCGAAGAATAACTCACCTTCTTCTTCCGTTAATTTTTGATTTGGGTCCATAGGACTATCTACTGGTCTACAACCATTCATGCTCGTTTCTTGTAAAATATCAAGGGCATACTTCCTTTGGGAGATTACAACTCCATCTTTTGACTGAGCTACTTCGATTTCTAAGAAGTATTTTAGGCTTCCAAGATCCTTGGTTTGAAAATGTCTACTCAAGTACTTCAGTTGAGATATTCCAACAATATCATTTCCTGTAATGACTATATCATCAACATATACTATTATGTAAACACATTTCCTGAGAGTTGTATGATAGTAAAAGGCTGAATGATCTGCTTCACTACGTTCAAGCCCAAATTTTTTAACAATGGAGCTGAATTTTCCAAACCAAACACGTGGTGATTGCTTTAGGCTATATAGAGATCGATTCAATTTGCAAACCATACCAGACTCCTCCTGAGCAACAAACCCAGGAGGTTGCTCCATATAAACTTCTTCCTCAAGATCTTTGTATTGAAATGGCGACTTAAGGGGTCAACATGGAGAGAAGGAGGTCTGGTAAGACAACCAGTGGTGACGCAGTGTGATTCTGACACCGGGAAAGTGGCGCTAATGAACACGTGCAGGATTGGAGAAAGGTGGCGCGTGACGACGCGTGGACTGGTGGTTCGCCGTGGTTCTATTGGGGTTAGCTAATGCTCGAAGAGGCGATCTAGATCTGCTGGTCGCCAGACTAAACTGCGGTGGCAAACAGTGGCAGATGGTGGCGGACGGCAAAGGTCAGTCGAAAATGGTTGTTGACAGTGTTTGATAATAAAAAAAAATAGAAGATGGCTGCAGATTATAGATGAATAGTAGAAAAAAAGTAAATACACCAGTCAATGGCAATTAATGCTTGATACTAGTGGACAGACTTAAAGAGTTGGGAGAGAAACTGAAATTATTATTGTTGTTCTCTTAACCCTAATACACATACTACCCTATTTAAGGGATAGTAGATCAACATAAAAAGGAAAAACAGAAGGCTCCTAAAAAGCCCACTAGAAAATACATTACATTTCAACACTTCCCCTCAAGTTGGAGCATATAGATCATATGCACCAAGCTTGGAACATCTAAATTGAATCCTAGGCCCTCTTAGAGATTTGGTCAGAATGTCTCTGAGTTGTTCATTAGAGTTGACAAACTCAGTAACAAGTTCCTTGGACAATAACTTTTCTCTAATAAAATGACAATCAATTTCTATGTGTTTTGTTCTCTCATGAAACACTGAATTGGAGACAATATGAAGGGTTGCATGGCTGATCCACACAAGTTCGCATGTAGTTAAAGCCATAGATCGGTATTCAACTTCAGCACTAGATCGAGCAACAACACTTTGTTTCTTACTTTTCCAAGATACAAGGTTCCCTCCAAGTAAAACACTACCCTGTAGTAGATCTTCGATCAATTGGACAACCAGCCCAATCTTCATCACAATATCCTTCAATTTGAGTGTTTTCCTTGTTCTCATACAACAATCCTTGTCCTGGGTGTCCTTTTACATATCTGAGAATGCGAATCACTGCAATCCAATGGTCAACATGTGGATTTTGCATAAATTGGCTCACAACTCCCACTAGATAAGAAAGATTAGGTCTTATTATTGTAAGATAAATGAGTTTTCCAACCAGCCTTCTATATCTCTCTGGGTCTGAGAAAGGTTCACCTTGATCTCTCATTAACTTTTGATTTGAGTCCATAAGACTATCAATGTGCTTGTAATTTGTCAGGCCAATTTCCTCTAAAATATCAAGAGCATATTTCCTTTGTAAAATGATGACACGCTCTTTTGATTGTGCCACTTCAATACCAAGAAAATATTTTAGACGACCCAGATCTTTAGTATGAAAGTGGTTGAACAAGTGATTCTTTAATTGAGTAATACTAGTGACGTCATTCCCCATAATAACAATATCATCAAGATACACCATGAGATAAACACATTTTTCAGGAGAAGAATGACCATAAAACACTGAGTGATCCGTCTCACATTGTTTAAATCCAAAATTTTGCACAACCCAACTAAATTTACCAAACCAAGCTCGAGGTGATTGTTTCAAGCCATAGAGGGAACAACGTAATTTACAAACTAACCCAAACTCCCCCTTAGCAACAAACCCAGGAGGTTGCTCCATGTATATCTCCTCTTCTAGATCACCATTAAGAAAGACATTTTTAATGTCCAACTGGTAAAGTGGCCACTGACGAATGACAACCATAGCAAGCATAATACGAACCGTATTGGTTTTAGCCACGGGAGAGAAGTATCCATGGTCTGGGGATCTAGTGGAGGAGGATCTGAGTCTCGAGGATCTTCAGTGTTCTGAGTTTAAGATTGTCCCCGATGATGATATGTGAGAAGAGGTGGAGGAACAATGTCATTCGCATTTTGAGTTTGAGATACAAAAGCAGGAACAACCAAGGGATCACATGATGGTAGAGGAAACATTTGTTGAACAGATGAATGATCCTCCATGGAGGACAAGAAAAAAGGTGTATCCTCAAAAAATGTGATATCAGCAGACATATAATATCTCTTGGTGAAGGGAGAATAACATTTATACCCTTTCTGAAGATGAGAGTATCCCAAGAAAACACACTTGATAGCTTTTGCAGAGAGTTTATCAAGACTTGGAGAAACAGTATGGACAAAACATGTACACCCAAATACACGTGAGGAGACATGGTATAAAGTGTTGTTTGGAAAAATGATAGAGTGAGGAATTTTATTCTATGGAGAGGAAGAAGGCATCCTATTGATTAAAAAACAGGAAGTGAGGACTGCATCACCCCAATGATGCACAAGACATGAATATTAGTACTCAACATCAGGGAATGTATAGTTTCAATGAGATGTCTATTCTTTCTCTCTGCAATACCATTTTGTTGTGGAGTGTGAGGACATGTTGACTAATGTACAATTCCTTGGGAAGATAAGAATGAAGAAAACGCGATAGAAAAATGTTCCTTAGTATTATCACTACGGAGGATTTTAATTGTCTTCCCAAATTGGTTCGTAATTTCATTAAAAAAGGACATAAATATGGACCAAAGTTCAAATCTCTCTTTCATTAAATAAACCCAAGTACATCTAGAGAATTCATCAATGAAGGTTACAAAATAATTAAAACCAAAAAAAGTAAAACGGCCTAGTCCCCAAATATCAGAGTGAATAGTTGAGAAAGGAAAATTACATTGTGTCTCAGACCTTTTAGGATAAGAAGATCTAACATGTTTTCCTAACTGACAAGACTCAATCTAAGACTTAAATGTTCTTGAGACTCGGAACCATCATCTTCAACTTGGACAAACTTGGATGGCCCAAACGATCATGCACAAGTTTTGGGGATGAAATATAACAAAGGAATTAGCAGTAAAGGTTGTAGAACAAAGGAATTAACAGTAAAGGTTGTAGAACAATTTAAGGAACGATTCAATTGACTCAAGGAGATTAAATTGTAAGGACAATGACGAATATAAAAAACGGAATTTAAATTTAGTGAAGAAGATAAGGACACTTTGCCAATTCTCTGAGATGCCACTTTGGATCCATTGGCAACGGTAATGAAACGAGAGATTTTCGGAGAGGACATGGAAGAAAATGAAGGAATGTTACCATAGATATGGTTTGAGGCACCTGAGTCAAGGATCCATGGACTGTGACCTTCCACAGATTGAGATATGTAGGTAGTTGACACATTGGACATGGAGGAGGATTGGCCAAGATAAGAAGATTTTTCAAACTTGTACCTCAAAATTTCTTGGTACTCTTCATTTGAAATTATGGATTCTAGATCATTAGATTTAGAAACATGAGAAACTTTGTCTCGATATCAATGTAAGGCATAACATTTTTCTCAAGTATGGCCTATTTTCTTACAATATGTACATTGAGGACACATACTACGACCACCACGTCCTCCTCGGTTGCTTCTTCCTCCTTTTCTTCCTTGTGGTACTACCATAGTTGATGTTTCAATACCATCAATTGAATTTCAATACCATCAGTTGAATTTTTGTCTTTAACTAATGAAGGTACATGAAGAAGTCAAGTAACTAGGCTGTCCATTGATGGGATTTGATCACCAGCTAACATTTGATCACGAATATGATCAAAATTGGAGTGTAGACTTCTTAGATCAAGACCATGTAAAACTTATTAAGCTTCTTGTTTATGCCTTCTAAAATAATCAGTCATAAAGAAATTCTTCAATTCCTCTACGGCAACACAAGTCTTTCCTATGTGAGCAACCATATCACGATTTGCTTGTTTGAGAGAAGTCACTCTTTGAGTTGCATCAAAGAGACGTTGTACGTTATTAGCAAAGATATCATGTGCTCTTTTTCAAAAGGAGGAGCACGTTTTGTATGGTCTCAAAATTTCTAAGACCTCTTATTCGACAGATTGCCATAGTACAATGCATAATTAAAAATCAAGCTTCTGTCATTGAGATTTCTCTTCATTAGGTACACTAGAAATATCTTGTTCAAGATGATTATGGTATCCTTGACCAAGAAACCATAAGTCCATTGAAGAAGACCGAGATCAATAGTTTTCCCAACTGAGTTTTGCATAAGTAATGGTAGGGGTAGTAGATAGAGAAGGTGTTCCAAAACCAGAAGCCATTCTAATGTCAAACAGAAGAGGTAAAAACTGATTTAAGTGTAGAAACTCTAGATCGAAACTACTGTCAACAAAACAGCAAAACAGCGACCATAACACACTCAGGAGACTGAGGCAAAACGACCGGCATGGTGATGTTCCGACTGGGGAAAAGCCACACGTGAAGCCCACACACTCGAGGCTAGCCGGAAAGAAGCGGCATGGCGCGTTAGGAGGAGAATAAAGCGACGACCACTAGGGATGGGTCGTGCTTGTCGAGGTGCGCTTAACCCTTGACTTGGCCAGAGAAAAAGCTGCGATGGTGGTAGCAGACGGCAGCAGACTGTGGCAATGACGGAAAGCAGCGGCAGCGGATAGCGGCAGCGGACAGCGGCAGTGGTACTTGGCTGGCTCTAGATACCAACTTAAAGAGTTGGGACAGAAACTGAATTTTTTATTATTGCTGTTCTCTTAACCCTAATACACATACTACCCTATTTAAGGGATAGTAGATCAACATAAAAAGGAAAAACAAAAGGCTCCTAAAAAGCCTACTCTAGAAAGCCCACTAGAAAATACATTACATTTCAGACAGTAATGGCTGATCAAGAAGGTAAAAAAAAGACAGAGGGGGATCGACCCCCTCTAATACCATCTTAAGATTAATACTGAAACATATATTTCTAGAGGGCTTAATGCTTCTCCGCAGCTCAAGTTACATTTATAGAGAAGAAAGGATGCTAGTTACACTTTCAACCAGCTAAGACTGGTTGGAACACACACACTAACAACTCACACACACTCACACAGCTCATACACACAATTCATAATTCTAACAGAAGGATAATGGAAGATTTTACACGACACAGAACACTTGGTAAACTATGCTGAAGGGACAGATTGCTTGATGACTCGTTAAGATTTTTTAGTTATTACAAACAATGATTAAGGTGGTGCTGTATTACATTATATGGGATATTCATTCATGATTCAAGACAAACATGAGAACTTTCAACAAATTGTGTAATAGGAAAGAATTGCAGAACACATGCCAAGTGTGCCTTCTTAGATATGGAATATATATATATATATATATATATATATATATATATATATATATTTGCATAGAATATCCAACGAGTATAATTTGTTCATGACCTTTCACTATATCTGGTTACTTCATGATGGTTTATCAAAAACTGATAGTCTATCTTTCTGTTTTACCTATTGAACTCTTATTTGCACTTTTGTTGCCTAAATTCTGTTCGTCTGCAGCCTTTTTAAAGTTTGTATCCTGATATTTATTGTTTTAAATAGGTATTCAAATCATTTACAAAAGCAGGCATTGAGGCAGGAATGTACCATGGCCAAATGAATGGAAAAGCTCGAGAGGAGTCTCATAGGTGAATGTTCTTTCTTATTTTAGAACATGAAATAAAATTTCATCTCTGGTCACTGTGAAGGTGGAGCATACTCCTTACCTCCCTCCCTCCTGTTCACTAATTTTTGAAGATGCTTCAATGTTTTCAACCTAACTAAACTGTGTTCTAATTTATTCACAGATTGTTTGTTAGAGATGAACTGCAAGTCATGGTGGCCACCATTGCCTTTGGCATGGGTATAAATAAACCTAACATTAGACAAGTGATTCACTATGGTTGCCCTAAAAGTCTAGAATCCTACTACCAGGAAAGTGGACGATGTGGTAGAGATGGTATAGCTTCTGTTTGTTGGCTTTACTACACAAGAAGTGACTTTGCAAAGGGCAACTTTTACTGTAGAGATGTAAAATCAGTATGTGTATTTATATTTATCTGAAAAAGTTTGGCTAAGGATTTATTTGTAGTTGAATGAGCATTGAAGCTGCTTACTTCTTGCATATTGTCCCCATTTAAGTTATCCCCATTCTCCTACCTAATATTTAAGTCTCCAATGTACCAGGAAAAACAAAGAAAAGCTGTTATGGAGTCATTGCTTGCAGCTAAACGCTATTGTGTGCTGACAACTTGCAGAAGAAAGTTCTTGCTTGAATACTTTGGGGAAAAATTTTCAGCTGATAGATGCGGTTTGCCTTTTACATAGATGCTTCATTATTGTCCTTGTAGAGTTAGAGCTTAAACTTAATAGCATTGTTACTTCATTCACTTTATACAATTAGGGGAATCGAGAATAGTGTGTTTAATCCTAATACCCTTGTCAAGGTGGATCATGTGTGTCATATGCTCCCTAGCTTGCTGAATAAGCTTAAATCTAGGCTCTCTAAGGGACTTACAAAATGAAACAGAAAACTGGACAAGTTGACAAAACCAATAACAATCTTTATCTTGCCTGAAACTAACCTTTTCTTATTTAGTTTACTCCAATTTCTATTTCTTTTATACTTGCTTTATAGGGAACTGTGATAATTGCAAAGTCTCAAAGAAGGAGCGAGACATGTCAACGGAAGCACCTAGTGATGAAATACTAACTTCAAACAACGTTGTTCAGCACCTAGTGATGAAATATGGAAATCATTTTCTTCAAGTTATTCAGAAACTGTCACAAGGACTAAACCTATCATTGGATGGGGAAGAAAGGGTCCCAACGGCTATTTTGAAAACTAATACAGTAACGAAAGTGTCTCCACTAACCAACAAATACAAGAAGTTGACATCAGCAAAGTTTGAAGCATGGAAAATGTGGCATAATGGTCTTTCTATTCATGATATTGCTGTATGTCATTCGTTTCTGCTGTTATTATTAAAGATCTTTGCTTCACAGTTTCATTGTATAACTTCATGACATTGTTGTATGTCATATTAGTATGTTGTTACTAAGATCCATGCCCACATGTTTCATTGGGTAACTACTTTCTCTACTGACTCCTCTCCGTAATCTCAGAACTTAGAAGTTAGATCGGCTCCTATAAGAGAACAAACTGTTGTTGAATATCTACTCAAAGCTGCCCAAAAAGGATTACCTTTTTATTGGGTTAGATTCAACAAGATGATAGGACTCACTCAAGAGATCATGTCAGAAATTCAGCTTGCTATTTCAAAAGTTGTATCTACAGAGAAGTTGAAGCCTATAAAAAATGAATTGCCAGAAGATGTGGGTTTGGATTTCCTACCTTCATGATTTGAGTACATCATGTTATTTATGCAAATAATATGGTCCAATATATTTCATTCTACTGCTTTATCTTGCATGGTGACAGCTTCATTATTTTAGGTTTACTTGTTTTTATTTCTTGAAAATTATTCGAACTTGTAGGAAAGAATTGCTTATTGCTTCGTTGAATTTGAGATTGAATAATTTTTTATGGTGCAGATAAGTTATCAGCACATCAAGACTTATTTGTCAATGCAAAACTGTGGTATATCCTTGGAAACAAATCAGTATGGAAGTAACCAAACCGGGAAAGATGATGAACTTGCACACAATGCTTCAAATTTGTCAGACTGTACTTTAGAAACATGTCCTGACAGGCAATGTGAAGATGACACTTCTGTAAAAGCTTTGGCTGAAGAACGTGACTTAGAAATGGATGAGGTACCTTCTTTACCTGTCAACGGTTCCGAGGAAGAGAAGCTTTCAAATGCCAGGGAAGGGAAATTCACAAGAAAACGACAAAGGGTCAGTGAAACGAAGGAAGTAAACTCAACTAGACTGAAGGCTACAGTGACTTCTGTTATAGAGTGGATGAAGAACCTTGATGAAGGGGTAAGTGNAGACTTGTTTATGTTTCTGACGACTTTGTATACATATATATGCATAGACTCACAGACACACATATATACGTGCTTTGCTTTGTGATTATAATTGTAGGAAAATGTGTTGTTTATTGGTTTCAGGCTACGTTGAGCAATATTTTTGAACACTTCAATGGATCCAGTGAAGATTCTGTGGTTGAACTGCTCAATTGCTTAGAGTGTGACTTTTTAATATATAGGAAAGGGAACGTGTACAGGGTTTTGTAACAGTTTATGCATCGTGTTTTGTAGGTCACGCTTGTGAAAATCTATTTCTTTGTAGTCTATTGCATTTTCTCTACAATGTTAACTGCCTAGAATAATGAACATACTAGTCATTTCATAACAGCTCCAGGTGTTTAACGGTAAATACAATTTTCGTTTTTCGGTTTATTACTCGTAGATTTCGTATTTTATCCTATATCTAACTTTGATCACTCGTTTTAATTGTTCCCATTACAATTTTGTAGTTATTCATATTAAGTCTTGGTTTCGTAAATCCGTTGGATGAATAACAAAGAGTAGAATTTGATGTATCATTAGTTTATGTAATTTTGTAAAGGAAAAGGTTTATAAAATGATTTCATATCACTTTATAAGTTTTTATTTAAATATATAACTCAAACAATAAATTTAATAAATTTAAAGATGTAGCATTAAAGCTTTAAGGATTTAGTTTCTCGGGCAAGTAGTTTGTCCAAGCACCTTTTACCACGAATTTTTGAACTAGTGACCTTTATTTTCATTCCAGACCATTTGAGACATTTATCCCAACGGTTAAAAACAGAACCGTGGAAACAAAAAACTCAACCATGAAAGATTCCTGGACTCTTACGCATTAGTCATACTCAACAGATGGAATAGAACATAATCTTCATGCATTGTTAAGAAAGCCAAAACTATAGTTAGTTTAATCTCTCCCCACCAAAGCTAAAACAAGGGGAACAAAGTTAACTATAGTATAAAGAATTGCAAATCCTCCTGAAAATGTTAATCTCTATGTAAAGCATCTTCAAGATCCAGTTCCACCCCTATGCGATTTTTTAAAACGGTACTAGCATGTAAAGGTGTTTTGCACTTGCATTGGAGCTCCTTGAATCTCTCAATGTCAAAATTATGCCTCTTGAAAAGCTTCCTCTGCCTTGAAAGAAAAAGCCTCTTCATCAAGTCTTGATATGTAGGGTCTCTTGAAGTGAACAAAAAGTATGCATAGCCTATGACCAACCCTGTGGTTGTTGTAAAAAATGCAATTGGCTCCATTACGTCCCATGAAAATTCCCAGAATGTTAGCCTGAAAAAGAGGCTCACTGTCACTAGGCCAAATCCTAGTCCAGACCAGAGGATGCGCCGCACCTGCTTATGTGCCAACACATCAATTTCCTCTTTCTTCTCCTGCAGAATCTTCAACTCCTCCCTTATAGGATCGTTCTCAGCAGTCAGTGCCAATGGAACGGCTCTGCGAACCAAATCCACCACCTGAAACACACAACATTGCCATTCAACACAAACATAATCAGTGAATTTACAAAACTTTCAACATCATGACAGAATTGAATTACATATTACTTTCTCTAATGTCATTTTCAGAACGATTTCTTGAAGTTCATTTCAGTAACAAAAATGGTGGTTGATCAGATAAAGTTTATACAAACAAACAACTGCTAAGATTCTGCAGACAGTTTGTACCAGACCAAACACACCATAGAGAACTTAAGGAGTCACAAATTTTTTTCTACTGTTGTTTAGGTTCTGCTGTGGTTTTAGTTTGATGCATAGTAGCCAGATCAAATGAAAAGACTAATCCTGCATTGAAACAAGTTTAGGCATGATAATCAATGACAAACAGCTTGAAACACAACTAATTAGCTATACGAAACACTATTGGAAGTTTTCATAAACACAATTCCCTATTATGTTTCATTAGTGAATGCATCAGCCCGAACCTTTTTGTATAACTAGCACATACAAGACTAACTAAATATTACAATTTTGCACTTGCAGAACCAATTATAATTTATAAGACCTCTACAGAGGCAGGACATGTCTATTTTGCCATTTATAATCTTCTAAGATGAAATACACGGATGTAGTAACATAATAAGTCAACAAATTTACAGGGCAAGAAGAAAAAGAAAATTAAAGTGATGGTAATATTCTGCAACTGAAAACAAGATTCCAGAATCCAGATAGGTTGGATCTGAATCGTTCATGTCATTGAGAGGATGCAATGAAACAATTTGGACCTATAGAGTTCTTGAAAGCCAATGTTCTAAATCCAGTTTGTTCTCTCTATTTCAGAAGAAAATAAAATAAACTGTAACTGACTTGATCAGTTCTACTACATGAAGCTACAATGAAAGAGAAAGCAGGCACCATAAAGCATAAAACTAAGAATTTATATTTGAATCGTTAACTGATAGATGAAAAAAATAGCTCCCATCCACCATGCAGTTAAGCCAAAGGTTGAATCATGAAATTATTTCAGGTTGAATACGAAGAGAGCTAGACATGCAGGATAAAAGGGTGGATGCTACACAAGTCACAACCCATTCAAGATTTTTCCTTTACAAATTACATGTAATATTTCCCTGTGAAAAGAGATGTGTAATACATGGGTCAGGGAGGACCCTCACACACTAAAAAGCAGGAAAAAGAAGGCAAGAATTGATATCTATTGCACCTATGGTAGGTAAGTAAATATTCTGTTAAATACTTAGATCCGGCCATGCTTTTCGTGAGCCCCACAAACACAAATTATGCTGTTATGCCAGCATAAACATAAGCAATTCAAATCAATCCAAATATCTCACCTTATCAGGATGCAAATACACTTTGTCCCGGAAGAGGAGAACAACCCCAGCCTCATCAAGAACCCTAGCAAAAGCTGCAGCCTCTTCAGGACTCCTGGCAATCCCCATGCTCTCACAGGCCTCAAGAAGCTCAGAATAGCAAATAACTTCCTTCCCTTCCATACCAAGCTTCATCTTGAGCGACTCCACATTCACCAACCTCATAAGCTTCTTGGCTTCCGAGAATGATATAAAATCTTCTCTTTCATTGCCATTGCTGACACCCCCACCCCCAGTTGAAGTTGATACACCCCTCTTTATTTGATTCAACAGAAAAGATAAAGGCGTCATCCCACCACCACCACCCCTTCTTCCACCGCACATCAAAGGAGGATCAAAAGGATGAAGCTTTTCCCTATGACCATGACTAACACTACCAATTGCAGATACCCTTTGCCTAAGAAAACCCCCACCAGCACACCAACGCCACCTACCCCACATTTTTCCAGAACCCAGATAGAAAAAAAAAATCCAAACTTTATGAGAAAAACACCAGCATCACAAAAAATCGACACTGCCCAGTAAAGTCACCACCATGAAAAATCAACAACCTTCGTCTCCCCTCTCATCTGAAACATTCAAAACATATTGCTCACTAAAACCGGTGCTCAAAAGTAGCAACTTCCAAAAGAGGACTGGCAAACAAGTATACTTTAATATAAAAAAAAAAAAAATCCTAAGAAAGAGAGAAAGAATCTTTGTGTGTGCATCTGGCAACTTTCATAAAAAAAAAAATTACCTTCAAATAGAGAGAGAAAGGAAGGAAGGAAAGACGAAGTAATTGGAGAAGGTAAGAGAAAGAAGAGGAGAAAGTAGATTACGACGGAGTTGCTACGTAGAAATACGCGTTAGGTGTGAATCGACGTCGTTGTCAACAACTTTGGGTAACGGTTATTAACGGCGAAAGGCGGAGGATAGGGTTGATGAGTCAGACAGGGAGTTGTGTGGGTCCCAGGAATTAGATTGAAATTCATGCACACGCCATACACTCGCTTCTCACTTGTCTGACTTCAATGTCTCTGTGTTGGGTCCATTGCGTGACCTTACGGTTTTAGAGGTCAGATTAATCTAACGGTGGAGGTTAAATGCTACAAGCTTCCATTTTTATGACGAAAGTGTCACTTTCATTTTTGCTTTTTCAGAGAATCAATTGGAATGAGGTTTCGGAATAGTTAGAAACTATTCCAGATTCAAAAGATTGCGTGATAAATTATATAACTTGCACATTTTTTTTAATTCATAATTTTTGTTGTTGTTTAACTTCAATAAATTTATATATAAGAATTTAAAATATTTGAAACGATTCCATCGAGATGTAAGGTTTTATTGGATACAATTAAAAAATTGTTTATTTTCTGAAAAAGTTAAATAATTTTGTATGATCTTATATTTTTAGCATTCACTTTTATTAAATATTTAGATGGAAATTTATTGGTCTAATTTAACTTAAGTAAGATTGTTATAGATGGCCTCTCTAAACAAAAGGCCTGTGTTTTTCTTTATTATGATATATATATATATATATTAGTTTATTAAAATATAATCATGTTTAATAAAGATACACAAACAAAATTTTACCCAAAAAATAAGTAAATAAAATTTTAAAATAAATTTGAAAGCCCTTTTTGAGAGTCATTTGTTAAGAGATTAAAAGATTGACTGTGATAAAATAAGTGGATTTCGAAATATATTTTTTAAGTTTGAAACACAATATTATAAGTAATTCAAACTTATTTTTCCGGACTGAACTTTAAATTAACTATATTCAATTTTACTTTAATATACGTTAAAAAAATATTTCTTATAATTAAAAGATTATATAATTATTTTACGCTGTGATTATTTGATGGTGAATATGGAAGATGAAAAGGTGGAAGACGAAGGATTAATTGAAATGGATTTTAATCATACGTATCGATTATAAAATTCTTGTAATGCATTTCATTGAACCTAAGTGATTATGGATTACATGACTTTTAACGGATTTATTATTATCTTATTATTTATTATTGTTTTTAATTATATAATTTCAAATAATTCTTTTAAATGTACATTATTTTATATTATCTTTACAACTAAAAATAATTTAATGATTTATATTTTTTATTTATTAAAATATTTTTTTAATTTATCACAAGTTTTTTAATCTTAAGTAAATCTTATTTTCCAATCTATTATCTATAAATTTCTTGAAAAAATAACAATTTAATTTTAAATTTTCTTAAATTCATCTATTTCTTTTATGAATATTTTTTTTAAGTGAACTCCCCTTAGTTCTACTTTTTATTTCTCATCAAAACAAAATATTTATATTACATTTTACCAGATCACCCATATATTTATTAAGCTTAAATCCTTCATTGGTCCGTGTGAAAATCTCAGTTCTATCCTCAAGTTTCGAACTATCTTAATTGGGTCATAATTTTTGTAAAAATACACACATTTTACCCCAAACGTTAACTGATCTCAAACAGTGTTAAGTTTAGCTAACGTAGTATGCTGACGTGTTGGCTTAATCCCTTCTTGGTCCTCGTATTTGTGTGAAAATCTCAATTCGGTCCTCAAGTTTTGAACTGTCTCAATTGGATCATAATTTTTGTAAAAATGCACACATTTTACCCCAATTGTTAATTTTATAGGTGGAGATGAACGAAGGAGAAGATGAATCGTGCCATGACTTTCGAACAGCGGCGTGATTTTGATTTTCTCTATGATTGGGTTTCTGCGTGTTTTCTCTAACAGGTGCAAGGGTGATGAAGGTTAGTGGTTGCGGTCATGGCAACGTCTTCACAGCACAGCGGTTTTGCGGCACTAAGGTTTGGCGGAGCAGCTGCGAGATGCGAAAAAGAAGGCGCAATTGCAGTTAGGCTTGCGTCTCTGGTTTGGGGGAGGTTGCGGCGAAGCTTGCGAGGAAGGAGATCGAATCACAGTTGGTGGCGGAGGATGAAGGAATCACGATTCTAGTGGCTGATACGATTCGCGTTTCTGCGATTTCTATGGAAAACTCGCGTCTAGGTTTCGCAATTGGTGGCAGCGCGAAGAAGGTTCGTGTGAGGTTGATGGGTGTGGTCGATGAGAATGCTAGCGATGGTGGCTCTATGATGGTGGATAGTGGCAATTTGAAGATTGACGGTGGCGTAGAGGCACAAGTTTTCCTACTTTCCCCAATCTGAAACCTTAATTTTAGGTGGGAAAGGGGTTGACATGTGGCAGGTCTTCATTGGTCAAATTATGAATCAGTCAAAGTTGATCAACAAGACTCTTCTAATACCGTGGCACCTCGTAATTAAAAGAACACATCAACATACCACATTGTAAAAAAATTAACGTCGTCCATAACATTTAAAGTAAAAACTTTATTAACTCAAATTTTATCAAAATATGAATCCAAATCCGCATGAATAGAGGCCTCTGAACCTGTTAAACCTTACGTAAAGAGAGATAGTTTGTTTGCATCCTCTAAACCCAAAGTATTTTATGTCATATTGATTAACAATCAGAATTTTTTTTTCTATTTTTTGAACTTATTTTGTATAAACCAGTTTTTTTAAACATCACCAGAATCAGCACATTTTTTAGAAAAAAATATGTAAGTTATATAAAATAAAATAAGAATCGAAAAAATTTAAAACTTCAGTGAAATTGTGTCAGCCGAAACAGACTTTTCAAGACCTTTCAGCCTTCCACAAACTAGTTATGGCAAAAAGACTCTTAGGTCAAATATGTAACAAATTCAACTTCTGAATCATGCAAGTGGTCCTCACTGGTCAGTTTTGTAATTAATTTATGTATCAAAATAGCTATATTTATATCTCAAATATATCAGAATTAAATGCAAAATGATGACCATGTTTTATTTTATTTATTTACATGCTTAAAATATAATTTTAGTTTCTTTATTTTATTTTTAAAAAATTACTTTTTATTTTTTATCTAAAGCTTATGAGATAACATTATTAAAATTAATTAATACAAGTATTCTTCTTTAAAGTCTGTAATTTCATTATAATTTCATTCTTAAAAATATCTAAAAAGATATATTTAAACTGTATATATCATAATAATTTCAAATAAAAATATTTGGTCTTCTATTTTATAAAGTTCAAAATTTTTGTCCAATTTCAGTTCCATTTATAATTATTTCACACATTTAATTAATTAAATTATTTAAATGTCATCATAAATATAAAATTTAATTAAATCAAATAAATTTGCATATATAAGAAATACTACACCTGTTTACTGTCAGTTAGTTTAACATTTAAAATTTTAAATTCATAAATTAGAAAAGAAAAAGAAATATTGCATACTAATTCCTAGATACTAAAATTGAATTTAGGTATGCATGTAAAAAAAAAAAAAATATGAACATGGATACATACAAGGAACGTGGACCCCGTTTTAATTTTGGACAGGGGACCGCAGAAACAGTTGTCAGATTCAGATCATGCTTACATCTTGTAATTAATATTAATTTCAAATAACTTTTTAATGGCAATGTATAAATAAATAATATTACGAAATTGAATTAATATCCAAATTAAATTCATATATTTTACTTTAGAATTAACAACAGTAAATAATTTTAAAAATTAATTAATATGTTTCTCGATAAGATATATTTTTATTCATATGTTAAAGTTCATGCTTTTGTTAGATCAAAAGGAGTTTTTTTTCTTCCGAAAGCTAAATATATAATTATAATTAGTTATTAAAATAATTATTTTAAACACTCCGGACATAGAGTGGTTTCTTCTTTATCAACTAAAGTGAAATTATTAACAAATAAAGAATTTGGTAGTGGTCGGAAAGCAAATCCACAACCAAAGATTTCTAAATAAAAAAATTATCCAAAAAATGTTGAGATGTTGGATTTCATTTTAGTGCTTCTTTTTGTTCATATTCTTTCTATCCATCTTTTAAATCCGTTACAGATTGACACTCACTCTGTTTGGACTGTTTCAAACATTAATAGATTCTTGAAACTGTATCAGACATTCAATTTAGTCATAAAATTTAAATAAATAAAAAATAAATGTGTGAAACAGAAATTATCTATAAAAACATCTTATTTATTTACATTCAAGGACATATTGGAGAAAAAATATGCAATTTAAAAAGACCGAAAAGATCATTGGGCCTTCAAACTTAACCTAGTGTCTTTCTTCCTGCACCCCCATGGTTTCTTGCTGCAACTTCACGGGGGCGTCTAAAAGACAAAAGTACCCTTAATATATATAATCTTTGTTTCTATATATTGAGCCTCTCAAACTTTCTCCACTCAGAAGATATTACACTACATTTCAGTAGACGTCCTTCCAGTCCTCAGCAATAATCTAACAATCTAACTATACAATTAAAAAATATTCTAGAATTACATAATCTAAAAAAATGACTTTTTGATAATGCAATCTAACAAAACAATTTTCAAATTATGTAACTTTTGCTTTCTTTACTGATTCAGAATACATGTATGTAATCACAACAATATATTCAATTTCTAAAAGGCAAATATACAGCATATACCGTACTGAATCTTTTTAGAATGATAAGAGGAAAAAAAAGTTAATCACAACTGTACTAAATGAATTCAATGGCCATTTAGTAGGCTCACTTGCTATGCTTTGCTTTTGAAAGAGTTTTAACCAAACCCTTGGCAATCTTCCAGAACCAAAACAAATTCATAATCGTCAACACAGGAGGCACTACAACCAAGGTATAAAACCCCAATGGGAATATCTCATTGACCTGAAATTAGGGAGAAAAAAGTTGGATTTTATTTCCTAAATCATAATCAAAAGGGAAATTGTGAAATTATGTTTTATGAGGAATCACAGAGAAAACGCTTGCCTCATCAAAATGGGTCCACATGTGGACAAAAAAGAATATGAATAGGAAAATCCTTGCAATCTGCAGCACAAAAGATATAAAAAGGGTTAATGCAAGACAGTATCTGTATTTCCAACCACCAAGTAAATTTGTTCCAGACTTCCTCATTACAATCATTAGAATGAGGGTCAGATCACAGCAAAATTTGAACTCTTTGCTTACATATATAACAGCTTGTTTCTGTTTGGGATCAAACAGTATAACAGAAGTGAACAAAATTTTACTTTGAGAAATCAGAGCATTGAAATGTGTTAGCACAGGACATCATGCAAATGGAGGTAGCAAAATAAAACAAAAAGACTCTTAGCAGATCAGCGAAGGCGCATAAATTGCAACCACCACTATCACCACTACTCTTACTTGCATCTCTACAACCACCATCTACGAATGCCACAAGCGTTGAGCTATTGTCACAGCCCTTATTACAATCATCATCAACACTCACTGTCACAATCTCGCCATAAAACCACCATTGTTGTTATGGCTGCAATTAATGTTGTTATTACCATCGTCGTGTTCACCACTGCCTCTACCTTCATGGCATCACTATCGTTACTCCCAACACTACTACAACTGTCATTATTTCCATTGCTGGCACACCCCCGCCCAACTATAGCCACTATCACATTGGTTATCATAATTGCGAGTAAACTCATTGAAGTTTACAAGTCCACATGTACAATGTGGGTTAAGTCATTGGTAAACTCATTTTTTGCAGATTTAGAGTAGACACCAGAACTCAAGCCAAACTCATGCTAACTACCTAGTTTACTTTGCTGGTTATAAAATTAACCCAAAAAAACACCCTTTTGGTGTTTTTTTCAGTGTTTAGAACCCAACGACTCTAGCTGAATTTTACATCTTGATCCAAAAACGAAGGACCTTCCTATCCTAGGGATGGAAGGCAGAAGCCTTAGTGCCCCCTCTAGTCAAGGAGTTAAGGTTGCAATGAGTAGTTAAGATGTTTGCTTTTCTCTCATGCCTTTTTTTGTTCATGGTTTCTCATTCTGGTGCCCAAGGAATATAGGAATCACACCAATCCATCCTGAACTTGGTGGTTAAATGCTAATGTGGTGACGACAGTATTTGTTAATCCTCATTCCATTTTGTGTATCAATCTAAATACGAAGGCCTCCAAAGTCCAGCTTTGCTTCTTCTCTCCCAATCACAAATCACACTTTTCCCTCAAAGTAACAGTCGCAAATTTCTTTCAATCTCACTAATGAAATGATTTGTATCTATTCTAAAACAACTTGGTGGAGCATTGAAGCTTTTGTTCCAATGAAGGCTCTATTTCGGTTAAAGGATATGTCCGTTCTGTGATTGGGTAAATGGTTGATGTCATATTGGAAGTTATTCTTTTCCCCATTTGTCATTTGGTTCCAATATGTGGAAAGCTCCTTTGCACTCTCTGTTGTTGGCTGGTTCATTCACGTAATACATTGCAACCCATATTTAAACACCATAACCTACCTAATTTAATTTTTTAGAAGCCTCTTAAAGCTCAAAGAAAAAATTAGAAAAAAAGCACAAGAAACATAAGCAATTCCTTCGGGTACTACTACAGTGGAATTCAAATTGAGACCAAAAGTATATTATACAGTACCAACCACCCGAAGAACAATGCAGCGCCATTCCATACGTAAAGCTTGGAGCTCTTAAGACCAGCAACGTCCAAGTGCCTGTACATGCACAGTTAATGTAACAAGTCAATATTGACTCACGTTCATTAGATGACAGAATTAGAGTCGTTCATTAGATGACAGAATTAGAGTCTGAACAACAATTACCATCTTAGATTTACAAAAGGAGTTGTACTCTCAGAGAAAAGAACCATAAGGATGTAGATCTGTCCTTGACCACTCAGCAAAGATTGAATAATTGAAAACATGGACAGACCGTGGTGTAAAACCTAAATACGAATGAGTTTAGTTTACCACCTTCTAAACAGAAAACCTAGAGACCGAGTTCAATGTGCAAAAAACAGCATTCATTACTTACGTATTCCACACCACCTAAAGCTGGAAAATGCCAAAGAATCATTGCCAGATCTGCTAGAAAATAACCTATAGAAATCTGTAAAAAAGAGAGGAAAAGTATAGAAAACAAAATCACAAATAAGCCAACAGCACAATCATTACTTTACAAGGCAAAACAATAATATTAACAAGAATAAGAGACACAAAAACATATCAAAAAAGAAGAAACAGAAAGATTAAGAAAAAAGTGACATGGCACTAAGCTTAAGAATGCACCAGCAGCATGTGCATCAGATCAATATGGAACTAAAGGGTCGTTTGACATTTCTAACCCTGGGTCCCAACAAGTAATATTTACAGTGCACAACTTGACGGGTACACCAAGCATGCAGGAAACTTTTCTCTTCCAATGAGCAAAACATACAATGATTTATCCCTCTTACATTTATTATAAAAGCTACACAATTTAGAACTGAATGCTCCACAAGAAAAGACAGGTTCATTCTAAAAGCACTGCAACTTTAACAAATCTAGGCTTCAGCATTCAGTACTTGGTGCCTAAAGAAGATTAACAGTAGAACTACATGAATATTAAATAATAAACTGAAAATACTACAATAACAATTAATAGCATTCCCCTTTTCAGTCTGTATATTTTATCCGTACCCTCACATGCATCATGATCATTTTATTAGAAATTAGAACGAAAAAGAATTTAAAATCAACATCTGATAAATCAAACAAGTTAAATTTTGCTAATATTGTCTTCAACATACCCCCAGTACCGAATTTGAGAAAGTAGATGATCTATTAATAACAAGTTCTTCTTGTGAATCCTTTTTGAAGATGTCTGATAACACCAGAAAGTAAAATGACGCAAATGATACAAACAGAGCATGAACAGTTGAGAATCCCCTGCATGGGCAAAATGTCCAAAAGTTAACATAAAAATTCAATCATGAACGAAATAAATTAAAACAATTTTTTATACAGTTCATTTTACCGGTTATTCCATTCAATTTTCTCTGCTCTATTCAATTTGCCATATCCCGCAAACAACAGGGAACTCAAATTAGCTGTCAATCTATAAACCTTCAAGAAGGACATGAGGAAAGGATCAATTGTTAAACATAATAATCTCCAAGACTATAAACTTTTTAGTACCCATTCATCTAAACTGACCATATATATGTTTCCCAAGAGCAACTAGAAAAGGTAATGAAATAACACTATATGAATGTATAAAAATCTAAAAAAGTTAAATACACTCTCAAATAACCAAAAGTGTTAAGAATGAGGGATGTGGAGCTAAAAAAAATAGCTAGAGTTCATTTCTACCTAAGCAAAAATATAGTGAACCAGAAATTACTTTCAAAGACATTTTCAGATTGTTATTAACTGAAAATCCAATTGGATTTGATAGCCATGAAGCAATAAACTCACTCAACATAATTTCAATATATATACTGAAAAGCAAAATCATGCAGATGTAGCGAATAGCATTAAACTCTTATCTTAAATATAATCTTCAATTGCTATGTTGACAATTGACAACAATTTATGCATTAAATATTTTGCTAACTAGTAAAGCATCCAATTTTCCTCTGGAATTGTTGTTAAAGGAATGAGGTCACCATCTATGAAAAACTATATAGAGAGTGATATGCAGTAAATAATTAGTGAACCACATTTATTGAAATGAAGAAGTCAGCAGAGCACCTAAAAAGAAATCTTTCTATCTTAACAAGAATGAGACAGTTGCAGTCTCAGTCCAAGGATATCCCAAAATTACCCACTTGACCCGGTATCTACAAAGTCTTTACCAATTACTTAACCATAAAGAACGCACAAGAACACAAGCTCCTCCTATTCAATTGAAATACATGTTTTGCTTCTTCACCACAGACCACATAAAAATAGGCTATTCAATAAATAACATCATCTTTAAGATGTCTACTCAAATTGTATCCTAAACCTATAGTATTAGTATCAAAAGACTAATAGCGATTCCTACTCCATGAATGTCATATCCCATAACTGATCTTGCTTTTGGATAATATCATGCATGATTGTCAAATACCATTTTCCTCATATATATTTCTGCATTGAATCTCCATCTCATTTCAATTTAAGTAAAAAGCATATCCCTAATTCCTCCCCACCCCTTCCCTCCTTTTTTTCTTCTTTTCCTTGTGATCCTCGTAAAATGATATTCCATTCTGCTCCTCTATCAAGACTTCAAAATCCTAATTTGGTCCATAGAGACAAAAGAGGAATTTGCAACATAAAAGACACTGAGAAATTGATGAAAAGCTCATTTTACTTACAACAACACAGAAGAAGACACCAGTGAAGACAGACCCCAGCCATTGAATTTCTTTGGTTGGGGTAGCAACGTCATAGGAGGAAACCGAACCAACCAGGGAACCAAAATAGAAAGTAAATCCCATCCAATCAACTTGTTGAAAGTGCTAAACTGCATCAAACACATAATGCATGAGTGCCCCCACAACAGCAAAGGAATCCCATTGGAAACAAACAATAGAGGAGGGTGGAATCCCCACTCAACAAAAAACTGCAGCAAAAAAAAAGAAAAAAAAAAATTCCCGTGAGTCATGGAAAAGGAAATCTTGTCTACAATAGTTGCCTGTTATTTCATTTGCACCCACTTCACGTGACTTTTAGCACAAGTTGATCAATCAAACCATGATGACCATAGGAAATGGCAATTAAGAAAACCTCTTGGCAAACACAAACCAGACAGGTAACAGGACAAAGGGAAAAAGTCATTTTATTACATCATTTTCATTTTAATATTAATTGATGTAAAAAGAATAAAGATGATGATCACACACAAAATAAAAATCATACCAAGAAGAGAGTAGATAAAGAAACAAGAAACACAAGAAGGATCGAGAATAAATTTTCTTAAGGAAAAAGAAAATGAAATAAACCGAAAGAGAATAATTAGGTGACCCGTTAGGAGCAAGTAGAGTCATTGAAATGAAGCTTGAAACTTTAGCAGAGAGAGAAAAAGATTGAGACCTTAGCTGAAATGGTATACTGATCGAGACCAAGAATTGCGGAAAGAGGAAGAGCCTATTCGGCCATCTCAACGGAACATCAAATTCTTCCTTATGCTCAGTCAAAACAATATGACTACTTGTTTCTCTGTCAACAGAGTAATAATAATTAAAATCTACCAAAAACAATTATACTCATTTATGATTCTGGCCCAATTACAAGTTGCTTCACGTAAATATTGTTAGGGTGACAATATTTTTTTACGGGAAAATAGGAGTGAAATTAAACAAAATAAAAAATTGAAAATAGGAGAGAAACTGAGTATACAAAATTTATTTTGAGTTTCTGTGAATGAAAACTCAAACAAGAAAATCAACAACTATTCAAGAGTATCATATTCTTTAAAACTAGTTACCAAAAAAAATGACATCAATGACAAAATTAGAAAAATTACTACTAATAAGAATAACTACAACATTAATCTTGGAAAATTTTAAGAAGTTTATTCAACAAAGTATGCACAACTTTTTGTATTTGTCTAACAGTTTCGTAATTATTTAAAAATGTAAAGTGTTTTTACAACTACACGTATCCATTAACTCTCCTTTTCATAGTTGATGTCATGTTTTTAAGTAATAATTTACTGAAAAGCCTAAAATCTGAGTTTTAGATGCTCCCAATCACCTAAACCAAACCTCAATATTGTACTTAGAAGTTCACATACATATATAAGCCTTGGCAAGGGAAATTGCAGCATCTATGCATGTGGCTATGACCATAAAATATTGTTAGCTTAAAGTGTAAGCAAAAAGGGATTCCCTACATGAATAAAATAGAGCGTTGACCAAAGAGAAAATATATATGATAAACTAAAGAAGAAGATTGAGAAGATGTGATGAAGAAGAAGAAGAGATGAGAATGATCTTCATCATCACATTGAGTTAGAATAATGGTGTGTGATAGGAAACAAGTTTCCTGAGGATTGTTGATTTGGAGCATGGCTGTCTGTGTCTGTGGTTAAACCAGAATACTGAAAGGGAAACTAACCTATATTAATAGTTTCAATCCTAACCACACTTTCTTTGATGGCTAATTCAGAATAGCTTTCTATTAACACTAATTATTCGGATCACTCTCTCCACAAACACACAAAATACTACTACTTCTCTCGCCCACCTATTCTTCTTATTTATCTCACTTTTCATTTCCCATTAAATTTTCATTTTTATCTATTTATTTCTTAATCTAATGATTACAACTATGTATTTATTAGTAAATTAAGAAAAAATAGCAGAAAATAAAAGAAATTCGCTTAATTACACAAGAAACAAAAATTATAAAGGTATTTTAATTATATCAATAATAAGACAATTTTTCGGAAAAATTGTCTTAAATTTAATTAAGAGATTAACACTTCTCAAATCAAATATATACATCCTCACACTGTCAAACTTGTCCAACAACTATAATACAATAAAATGAGTAGTACAAGACATTGAAGAAGAAAAAGGAAGGAAAATAAAAGGAAAAAAAAATATAGAAAATGAGAAAGAAGAATAAATTACATATTTATTAACAAATTTTATCGATTAAAAAAATCTGTCAATAATTATATCGATAATCACATATAAATATTTTCAACAAATATTTATCTAAATATATATTTTTTATTCAATTTTTTTTTATCAGTGGTAAATCATCAATGATTTTAATTTATTCACAAATTTTGACCAGAGATTATAATTTTTTACTAAAAATAAAAAAAAAAGATATCAATAATTTTTAATTTATAAAATATGTTTAATTTAGACAATATAATAATTATTATTTTTTTCTAAATTTAAATATTATTTAATATTTTTTTTATGGTTAAAAATTAAAAAGAGAGAGTAGCTTTTTATGGTTAAAAACTTGCAATTTATTATGTGTCTATTAAAGATGGTTTTTTTTTTTTCTTTCAAACAAATTAATTATATTAGAAATTATTTTCACGAAATTTAAAAAATAAGAATGACTATGGTTATGATTGATTATTTTGAAGTATATATAGCTGGGAAATTTAAAGTTATTCTTCAACGTGATTCATATCTTTATAATTGGCCTTGGCATCAGCAAAAGGTGAGTGAGTGCATGCAGTATAAAATCTATATTCGTGTGGATTGAATTTGACTATCATAAGATATTGTTAGCTTAGTTTCACAGCAATGCAGTGGGAACATTGCCTATTCAGCAGGCTTTTTCATCTCTATATAATATAGTGTTGCCTTAGCCCTATGCCTGTGTATCATCATCAAGGAAAAAAAAAAGATTGAAAAGATATACTATATATCATTATGATGAAGAAGGAATACACAATATATTAACTACTAGTTTGTAGCAAAGTTTCCCAGTGTTCTTGTTGATTAGGTTCCAGGTTTGGTCTCAATTTCCAGCAACAACAACAACAAATGGAAATCAAGTGTCTTACATATATTGAAAAAGTTGAGTTTAGAGCATATGTGATGGAAAAAGTTACTGTTACTGATATTGTACAACATAAGGGTGTTTTGGATAGTGATAACAGCTACAGTGCAGGAAGCTTAAGCATTTCGGAGCCTTCACGATCATCATCATCGTTATCATGCAACCAAAATAAAGGTACATACGACTCATTTAAAAACGGTGTCAATGGGAAACAAAACTTTTCTCGTGCAAGCCTTAATAGTTTCAACCCCAGCCAAAATTTCTCTCATGCCACGTTTCAAAGTGTGGCACATTCAGAAAGTCTGCGTTCATCTACAAGAATTGGCACTAGCTATTCAGATTACTCCATGCAAAATCATTTCTCTCTTGCAAGGTCCGCAAATTCAGACAATACTGACTTTTCTACTGGCCCATCCATTGTTGTTGCTCCCATTATTCATCATCATCATTATTATTATCGTTAATGCTTCAAAGGATGTTATATATATAACTTTATAGAATTCTCTTTTTGTGAAGAAGAATAAACACCTTCTGTATATATAATTTTCATTTATCTGTTTTCTTTTCTTTGTTTAATATATTAATTTACCCTTTTTGCATTATTATCCAACAACATATTTTCAAAGAAAACGTGTGACTTAAAGAATGAACACTGAGTAGAGTGCTGAGTAGCTATCATAATTAGTTCCAAAAGTTAAGAAATCTCCATGTAGAAAATTCACAATCCCGTGTGTTGACCTTGAAACCATTAGAAGAGTCCAATAAAGAAACTGTACAGAAGTTATGCCGACAATGATAGAACAGTATTTTTCTGTATAGCTTCGTTCTTTGGATTAATTTCTTGGTTGGAGCCTTCAAAATCATAATGGTTGTTAAAATACTAATGTAGAATTTGAAATATATATAACATTTTCACGTGCTACACAATCGTTATACCTAGCTACCATTTGACTTGTTCTCATACTATATAATATTGTTCACACACCTAACCATCGTAGATGGCAATCAAAACCCTTAAAACTACATTTCTATATATGAGCTAATAATATGATGCTGATGCTAAACCTCAGCGCACCTCCTTGGAGAATATCCCAGCCTAGACTTTTTCATATCATACAGAATTTGAAAATTCTGCTGTAGTAAGTTTCCAATAATTGTGAAATGAGAGTGATGTGGAGTTTCCAAAATTGCCAAGCAAATAACTTCATCCAGTTCATATTGGTAGAAATAGTTCTCTGCTGGGAAATTCCACACAGCCCCATCTGCAAAATGAATCCCAAAGTCAGGCAGCTCCACTTGCAGTGCTCCTGACACATTGTAACATGGAGCCATAATAAAATCATCTGCAGCAATCTGTTGCAGTTTAATGTTTTTCTCAAACGCTTCTTTGATGATACCATAAGCTGGGTCAGGGAAGAAAGTCAAGGTAGAGCCTGAATCAATAATTGTACCGCCATTAGCAGCACCTTCTGATAACCAATGCCAACTTTGTTCTGGAATATCAAGCCTTTCCCCACCAACCATGATGGACTTTATTTGAAGATAGTAAAATGTATCATCTGGAGTTTCTTCTCCTGCAAGGAATGAAGTGAAGTTCATATTCTGGTTATTCAATAGCTCCTTGTCTTCACCAAAGACCAATTTGCTGCTAGTACTTGAGTTGCTGAATAGGTCAGTGAGACAATAAGAAAAAGAGTGACCATAGATAGATTGAAGCTGTGAGAAAAAGGAAATAGGTCCTCTCCCAAGTCCCAACAACCCAGCAGCTCCATGAAAAAAGCCTTTATTCCAATGACCACAACCAAACATCACATCCACTGCCGGCTTAAACTTTTTCTTCCCATTAGGCCAGGTGAAGTTTACAGTAAATTTTTCTAACGCAAAATCTCCTGTTGTGTTTGAACCATCAGCATATTCATAGAAATAAGGACATGTTTGGTTTTCAACTTTGCAAGGCTGAAGAGGGTCCGGGGAAGAAACCAGTTGGCACAGGGGATCATAACAGCTTATGTTCCTGTAAGAGCTAGAGTTCTTGGGATTATAAAGGGGTCCGTTTTGTTCAAAACAATCATAACAAGGGTCACATTGAATCCAACTGAGGTCACTCCCAGTGTCAAGTATCAACCAGACATGCTTAGGAGGTGTTCCTACAAACATGTCTATGAAATACTCTCCTGTGCCAACAGAGGCCCCAGACTTTAAGGTTGCCATGATGCTACCTGAAAAATCATCTTTAGTAGATTCCAATGATGCTATAAAAGCATAAGAAAGGTTGTTCTGCTGCTGGATGGAGACACTTTCCTTTTTCTCTGTGACTTTTCTATGAAGAGTCTGAATCCTGACCAAATCCTTGGTTGCTAAGTTCAGTGCAAGTGTTTTAGGCTCGTTGCCATGATTCATTGGCCTTCGCCTTAGGCGTAAGATTGTCGACCTTCGGTGAGCATTGTCTGATATATCATCAACCCCATCTTCTTCCTTGTTCAATCTGGTTGGTTCTGAACTAGTAGCTTTCGTGTAAGATTCTACGTTGGTGAGAGTTGGATCATTGGTGTGATCATTTTGAGAATCAACTTCAGTGTATGTTTTGAAAGTGACATAGAAAACTGAAAAGAGGACCAAAATAAGGTAAACTTTCATTATCACAGTACTTCTTACACTCCTTTTTGATGGCATATACAAGAAAAGTTAACAAAACAAAATTGAAGAAAATCCAGAAAAAGAACAAACTAAGACAACAATTCACTAGAAGTTGCTAAAGCATAACCTATTTAAAGGTCTAAGGAAGAAAAACGTATGCCAAACAAACAAAATTAATGGGATCAATGAAGTTTTAGGCTTTTAGCTGAAGATAGCTCTGCTTAGGTGATTGGATTGCAGCGTGAGGGTTAATAGCAGGAGAAAGTGATAAGTACAAGGTTGAAACTTTAGGTAGTCTGAATTTGGGGATCATGTTGGCTACACTGAGTTGACAAGGACTTTGAAATCAAATTTTGTAGGTAACTTAAGAGAGGTGGTATATTATTAATTTTACCAAATTGAAAAATTGTACATTGAATTTCTGCCAAAGGATTTTCATTGAGAAAGTCTCAGATTACAAAAGTCCAAATTCAAACGTCCCATTTAAGATTCTGTAATCAGCATGTATAATTTATTACATAGAGATTGACTTCAGTTCCTTTTTATTGTTGTCACAAAAGCAAAACAGATACCTAATATTTGACTATTTAATGAGAAGAGCAAAGGTTTTCACACTGTTGGAAAGCCACTTCATTAGCTCAGATAAAGTAATAATGCAGATTCAAGTTGATAACGTGTGAAAATTTCTTGTGAGAAATGAGAGAGGCTTTGAAATTTGGATGAAACATGCAAGGAAGGTCCATCTTGAAATGATATATCCCATACTAAAATTCCATGTGTCATGGTAGGTTAAAATGTGACATAATGCAAGCCAAGTGGGGGGTTTTCATGTTGACATTTGAACCTTAACCCTTTCTTTCACCAGTTTTCTTCTTTTCTCATTTCTGAATTTGACACATAAAACAGACCAAAAAGTCTTCTGATACATATTAATGATAGTATCTTCCTTTGTTTATCCTTTGGATCCTTCTGACTTTGAAATTTGCATTAAAGACAATGGTTTTAGTTCATAATGGTAGCTATAACCTTTGAGGTTGGGATTGCTATTCTTGAAAAAAAAAAACCCAATTGTTTATTCAGTTCATGGAAACCATCAAACCAATATCCATTCAGGTTGGAATATGGTTATAATATATTGATTTGATCTGATTGGATATTTAAGTGAGAACTCTTCACTGTAATAAACATAGTTGACATTAAAATTTAATTAAAAAATTATGTACATTTATAATCATACTTTAAAATTTGACAGAATGATTTATATTTATTTTAAACTCTTTTATTTAAGAAAATTTTAAGCAAAATTTATTCAAGAAAATTAACAATTTTTTATTGAATACCTAACTTGACTTAAGTTGAGTTTATACCCACCATATCAGCTAATCAAATACTTATTTTAACTCCAAAATACGTAAAGGTCAAAGTAATTTTAAGGAGTGAGAACTTAAGAATTTCTTTTAGTCTCTTCATACATTTTGCTTGCACCTCCATGTGTGAGAAAAAGATTCAAATTATGTATAAGTTAGAAATATTTGGGATGATGCAATTCAAAATTGAAAAACTATTCTAATTATCTGATTCAAAATAAGTTTCTAGGTTAAAATTTAAATTACATAGGTTAAAAATTTTAAAAATATTTTTGAGATCTACAAGGTAGTTTCTTCTTATCCTCATATAAAGAAATTTTCTATTTTATTTTTTCGATTGTGAAATCCAAAAAAGACAAAATGAAAGATTCATTTACAGGAAGAAACTAATGGAAGAAACTGTTCTTCTACAAAAGGGCCAGCCCAAAAAAAGAGCGCCCGTATCGCATTCTTCGAAACTTCGGTGCCGTGAGAGTAATATTAAGGCTTAATACCTCCCTTAATCCTCGTATTTGTGTGAAAATTTCAGTTCGGTCTTCAAGTTTTGAACTGTCTCAATTGGGTCATATAATTTTTGTAAAAATGCACACATTTTACCCCAACCATTAACTGATCTCAAACGGCGTTAAGTTTAGCTAACGTGGTATGCTGACGTGTTGGCTTAATCCCTTTTTGGTCCTCGTATTTGTGTGAAAATCTCAGTTCGGTCCTCAAGTTTTGAACTGTCTCAATTGGGTCATAATTTTTGTAAAAATGCACACATTTTACCCCCCAATCGTTAACTGATCTCAAACGGTGTTAAGTTTAGCTGACGTGATAGACAGAGGACATGCTAACGTGTATTATTTAATTATATGAATTATTTTTTAAAATAAGCAGTGTTTAACGTGGCACAATGCCTATTATTTAGTTTATTTGAATTACATATTTTATTCATCTCTCTAAGAATCAGGGATTTTACACAGATTATCTCGTCGGCTCAAAAAATAAAGTCACCGGAAAACTCGCGTAACCAGTGCAATCAGTCTCACAGCCTTTTCTGCAAATGAACCAACTTGGTAACCTATAGGTTCATCACCAGCCTTTAAGCTATTTATTCCACTGATAGCAGAAGATAACTGTTGCACAGTGAGATCAGTTAGCGATTGAGGTAAAATGTGTGCATTTTTACAAAAATTATGACCCAATTGAGACAGTTCAAAACCTGAAGACCGAATTGAGATTTTCACATAAATATGAGGACCAAGAAGGGATTAAGCTAACACGTCAGCATACCACGTCAGCTAAACTTAACGCCGTTTGAGATCAGTTAATGGTTGAGGTAAAATGTGTGCATTTTTACAAAAAATATGACCCAATTGAGACATTTTAAAATTTGAGGATCAAACTGAATATTGGCATACAAATATGAGGAACAATGGAGGTATTAAACCTAATATTAAACTATAAAAGGCAATTTTCTATTATATAAAACAAAATTCATTTCTTCACATTCCTGCCTGAAAAAATGGGTGACACAACTAGCATCGTTTTCGCTTCAGGGTCTCCATCTCCGATTCCGATGGAAATGGAAAATTTATGATCTATTACTTAATTATTTTTACCAATTTCAAAATAATTAATTAAAACAAATAATACTTCATCAACGTTCTTCTAAGAAACTCATACTTGAATTTAGATACAAATTATATGAAATATTTAAAATAACTTTTATGAATTTGAAGCAAATATTAGTAATTAAAACTTAATAAAAGCTTCAAGAGAATTAGATAAACTTAGTAACCTTCATATTCAAAAAGATCAAAGAAATTTAAAATCAATTAATATGTGTACATGATCGAGTATGATAGGTCTATTCCATGATCGTTTAGTTGAGTTAGGTTGAATTCTTCAACATTCAGTTCTAGAAGATTGAGTCCTTTCGACTGAGTTCTTCAACATCGAGTTTCTTCTTATTGAAGTTTTCTATATTGAATTCAGACCGAGTTTTTTCCAGACATGGTTTTTTTAGTTGTCCGTTCTAGACTAATTGGTTATAACATGGCTGATAGCAATGATAATGATAAATTAATATTTAATGCAGATTTATCACTATTACTGTATATAAAGGTTTCACGTATGATATTAATTTAATATTCATTGATGACTAACTGAATATTTATTTATTAACTTTAAAAACGAAGTATCTTCTGTTGAAATTAAACAACGTTAAAAACTAAACAACTAATGACCTAGAACTCACTTAGTCTAGAACACAATCCATCCAATATGTAATAACTACAAGTTAAACCAAAATATTTCGAAACAATAGTTAAACGAATTTATTTTATTTTTTAGATTTTTGGTATTATTTATTTACTGTGTTTTTAAAATATACACTAGTTTTATATATTAAAACTAATGTATTTTATACAATATTAAAAGTTCAATAGAAAATCTGAACCCGTTCAAAACTGTTTATCAAACAACAAAAAATCTATATAGAATTATTAATTACAAGCATGTTAACAAACATGGTTCTTTTTTTACGATGTTACGTTGATGTCAATAGGTGGTTCATCTGGTTTCCCATACATAATTAATTGTATACATTAATTTCAGTTAATATATCGATGTTGTCTTTCACTACAAAAGTATCTAATTAAAAAAAATAATGTAGAACATAAATATATAATAGTAAAATAAACTGAAAAAAAAAAGTGAAGCATCATATTTTTTTCCAAAAGTGTTCTTAAATGTTCTGAAAATATACTTAGAATTTAAACTTTTCTTTATTCGAAGCTTTCTTTTTTATTCTCAAATCCATAACAACCATACATTTGTATTTTTTTTTTAAACGTCACTGTAATGACTAATAGCTAAGACACCAGTGTTACACGAAAGCCAAACAGAAGCTGATGACACCAAAATAAAAATAATTATTTAAGTTTAACATAGTTCTGACCCAGAAGAGTATTATTTTATTTATCCTAAATTATAGATTTTAATTAAGTTAAGAAAATGCAGGCAACAGTGTAAAAGGAAAATTGGTTTTTAAAGGGAATCAAGTTTGTTTGATAGAATTTGACTTACTATATGCAACAGATAAGGAGCAATACAGAAAGAATTGGTCAGTTTTTGGCTTATCTTCTAAGCAATGAAGTGACAACATTCCATATGCTGCATAGTTTGACAGTGTATGAAGTTACTGATTGATAAATCAGAGAGAAGAATAGTGGGTTGTGCATATATTCTTCACCACATCGTACATATGTTTATTCCATTGTTCAAGTATTTATTAGTAGCTTCGTTGCTTCCTATTTCCAGCCAAAGATAAGAAAAATAACACTGGTTTCTGGGTAAAAGCTATCTGCAGAAACAACAAGATGTTGAGTTTAAGGCAGCCAAGTAAATTTCCTTTATTCCTCTTTTTCTTTTCATTGTAAATTTCAATCCATTTTTCATTGTAACAAATATTCTTCTTCTTCTTTTCTGAACATAGGTTTTCCCTTCTCCAAGCCTGACGGCAAATTCTCTACTGAAGGTACTGCTGCTTCATGCTTCTCTAATGTATCATGAAGTTATATATACATGCATTGGTTGTTAATAATATGGTTTTTTTTTTTACTTATTGCAGAGAGTCGATTCGCCTATGCCAAACTAGAGAAAGGTACTAATCCTCCAACAACATATAAATGAGATTAGTCTCTTAGTTAGGTGATATTAATGATAAAATACAATATCCTTTAATTAATATTAAAGTCTAGTATAAGAGTCTAGTATAATCAGATGACTTTGTTGTCTAGATTCAAACTCAATGTTATTGAATATGATACTTATCCTTAACAATGATCATATTATTAAAATTCTCATTATCATAATATATTCATATTACCTCATCTCATAGGTTTGTGGTATTGAAGTCTAGATTCTATTCATTTTCACGCACACACTCACTCCAAGAATATTCTCATATCATCCATTCTCATTAAGTCATAAAAAGTCATTATAGAAAATTTGATATGACATTAATCAAGTTACAATACAATAAGATATTAATCATTCAACTCATTCTTTAACATCAAATACAAATAAACCTATAAGACTTTAGTTCCCAAGACAAATACATATGGTGTCAATATTCTTGTAAAGTCTTGTACCTGTCATAAAGTTGTAATACACTAGATTCAATATTAACAACAATATTTCCTCTTTTACTTTTAATTAGACAGTTGTATGTGGAGACCTAACTTTTACATTGAAATGAGAAAATTATTTCTTTTAAAATAAACCTCCAATTATAAATCTCATTAGCATATATTTAATAATACTTTGTAAAAATTACAATTTATTCTAATGATTCGTACACTAGTACCATAAAGGGCTTTTGACGTCTGTTATTTTAGGCTTTTAACGTCAGATCTTGATCCTACGTCTTTATGGGTGACGTTAATGGGATGTCAGACGATAAAGACGTCGGATTACACCAAAACAGACGTCTAAGGGCACTATAGACATTGGACATGGCATTAACCGACGTCTACTGAGTTTTCGTTGTGTTTTAGTGTAGTTTTGCTCGTGTCTTTGGGTAGCGTAGTATAACACCTTCTTCCTTTGCTAGTTTCCTCATAAGAAAAGCTTGCGTCTTTTAGATCTCTTATGGCATTTCAACCCAAAATCGAACCTCGGTCCTTGCCTAGTTCTATTCCAACCGCCAATGAAAAAGAATACGGTGACATGAGAACTAGGCAAGGATCCAGGTTCGGTTTTGGGTTGAAATGCCATAAGAGATCCAAAAGACACAAGTTTTACTTACGAGGAAACTAGCAAAGGGAGAAGGTGTTGCTACGTTACCCAAAGACATGAGAAAAATTACACCAAAACACAACGAAAACTCATTTTAATCGGTTCAAATGGAAGATGATCCATCAAAGACTAATTTAATCGGAGTAAAAGTAAGTTTAAACGGTTCAAAAGAGATAAAACGCACTTGGAAATGCAATGCCGCGGCGAGAAAATGCAAGGAGGATGACGATGAAGTGCGAGTAACCGCAGGTTCGCGATTTCTGATTTAACAAGAATCAAGACGTCGGTGCCCCCAGTGTCCGACGTCTATTCTGGACTAGACATCGGGGGCCTCACTAATATGACGTCCATTCGATTTAAAAATTAATATTCGATATGTATATAGACGTCGGATGTAAGGGGAGGCGATATCCAAAACAACTTTTCACCTACCCTGTCAGCCATATAGATGTTGGTCTTGGGGGGCCTGACGTCTATAATCGAATGTAGACGTCACGGTGGCGGGATTAGACGTCTATATGATAGAAAGAAATGAATTTTCACATACCTGTCAGGCCTATAGACGTCGGGGCCCGACCTAACCGACGTCTATATGTACAACTTATTTACGAAAATGCCACCAGTCAATAATTTACATTGGATATTTTGTGGTCTAACGTCTACGGAGTGACGTTAAAGGCCAATTCTACACTAGTAGTAAAGTTGTAATCACAATTTTAACTAAACAACTTAAGAATAAAAATTAGTTGGTACCTCAAAGTCATCTTTAATTTTTACAAAGTTCTTTTTGTTTATAATTTATCAATTTACTTATAAAAATATATTTAAATAAAAAACTTAAATATAATTATCATAGAGTTTAGACAAAAATCTCTTTATATTACACTTAAATCCTATCCCATTCAAATACCAATAACACTTAAAAAAAAAGAAACTTAAAGATTCCTATATCAACTCTCGTCTATTTACATTCATCTTAAAAGTAACAATAACTCTAAATGGGAGAAAAAAAAAATTAGAAATGTCTAAAAATCTCAAAAAGGTTAAGTTATAGCCAAAACAATATACTGACCAAGAACTAAATTAAAGAGAAAACGTTCTCTAATGATTAAACATGTGAAATCTTAAGATACCCACAAATTCAACTTCAAAAAAAGAAGTAAAAGAACTTAATACATGAAAAACTTATTTTAAAAAAAGTTCTGATTAGATTAGCTATGATTGATTTATATGTAGTCATTTCCTAAGTGATATAATATGCTCGAAAAAAACATGATAAACTTCAAAAACATAGAAAGTATAAAGATGGATAATACGAAAAATTAAGTTTTAAATATAACTTAAAATTTTAACATTTGTCTCATTGAAAAGTAAGGATTGTAAAATATAAAAACCTCTTATATCAAACACAACACACAATAAAAAAAATTGTGATATTAAAGTAATGAGATTTTTTAATAAATATAAAAATTATTTCACGGATAATCTTATAAAGATATATATAAGAATACGTTAAACATAAATAAAATAACATAAATATGTACATATTCAAAAAATTACCTAAAATATTTCCAAATTTTTTTTTATAGTATAACTGCCATCACATAAAACTGAATAAGAAAGAGAGAGCACGATATAAAGAAGTTTATTCTTTTAAAAAAATATTTTCGTATTATTTTGAACATATTGATGCGTGCTTTAATATCTTTTGCCTATATAACTTAATTGCAAAATCTTATGTCATGTCTTTTTACTGATTGTAGAGTGGTCCCAGCATATGAAATCGCTACCAGGTAATAATCTTGCATTTACCATTATAATATTATTCAAAGCATAATATATACATGTTTACTGTTATTTTAGAATAAAAATAATATTCTTAAATTTTTTTAGAAATTAGCTTAAACCAATCATAATTAAATACAAGATCTTTTGTTCATAAATCAATAGTAATCCTTGCAACATATCATTTTAACATTTTCACAACATATTCCTTACCTTTGTAAGTAACAACATGCTTTTTTCTGATTTTTCCAAAAATTTAGAAATTACACACATATTTCTAATTGTTATTTGTGGTTTATTTGATATATTAAAGTTAGTTCATTAGATATTTTCATATTTTTGGTACCAGTATAAAATCTAATAAAAATTTTCATATTTTGTTTACCAGTATTAGATATTTTAATTTATTTGATTTAGGCTATAAGTTAAATTAAAAATGTTCTTTCAATGTTATATACTTATACTCAACACTACCTTCATAACAAGATTGAATTATCATTCGAAGTACTACGGATGACAATGGATCAAAGTGGATAGAAGGTATATTTAGTAGTCACATATAATAATGTAAAAAAAAAAAAAATACTCGTATAAGGTACTTGAGAAAAAAAATGTTTTGTGAATTTCTAAAAATCTCAAGAAACCTTAAACTATAGAACCTAACAAAAACAATGTAATGACCAAACTAAATTAGTAAAGAGAAAACATTCTCAAACAATTGAACGTATGAAATCTTAAGATAACTACAAAAAATCTTCAGAAAAATAAAGTAAAATAGATTTAATAGATAAGAATTTAAAAAATATTTCTTATCAGATATGATTGATTTATATTTAGCCACATCTTAGGGGTAACATATGTTTTTAAAAACAAAATAATAGAAAAAAATTCAAAAACTCAGAGTATGTGGAATGAACCCTAACCAAAATATGATATTAATAAAATAATTAGTAGAGGGACACAATCAATATATATATATATATATATATATATATATATATATATATATATATATATATATCAACAATTTCTTTATACACAATATTTTTCTTCGTATTGTGTGTATTATTATTATTTGCATCATTATCTACTTACACATCTCATACGATCAAGTGGAAGAATACAAATCATAAAAAATAGAAAAAAAATGATAAGTTAACGAAAATTTAACAATTCATAATCTTAAACAACTCATTAGTAGCAACATAATTATACAATTCAACCACAATATAATATTTATTAAAACATATAACTATTGTGTATTTAAATTTCGAAATATATATGGATTATAGCATAATAACAACCTTAATTCCAATTAACCTATTTCACCATGATAGGGTTAGTTCCTATCAATCTTCTAGGTACATTATTTCATATTGATCATGTATACAAAGAGACTTCTTCAACCTAAACTCTATTTTCTATATGAGTTCATAAATTTAGTAGAGTTAGGATGACTCTAAACTGAGATCTCTATCCAATTACATATCCTAACAATATATAATGTGACCAATCCCCTTATAAATGACCATATTAATTCATACAACATATATATATATATATATATATATATATATATATATATATATATATATATATATATATATATATATATATAAAAGATGAATTAGCTTTAAACCCAATATTTTTATGGTATAAACAACTTTGGCTTTACCCTCAATCATACTGGTTAACAACCATTTTCCTTGAAACAATGATTTCTTGCCCAACCACAACATAGTTTGCCCATCAATTTTGAGATATGTTATTCTTTCAAACTCAAGCTCGCATAGTCAATTGTCCCCTTGTTCAATGACACACCTCTAGAGGTATACTCGTCTAATAAAGCCTTAGATTGCCCAACCACTTCTGAAGCTAAATTCCTTTAAATTCGCCTAACGAGCCCAAGCTTGCTCAACGATCAAGTCTCCCCACCTCTCTGAAATTAAAAGAAGAAAATGATTTCATCCAATAAGGGGTTCACCCGCTTATAGGGCTGGGCAAAAATAACTGATCTGTACTGTACTATGGTTAACTGTACTATATAATACTAAAAAAAACTGATCCACTTTTACTAAAAACTGAACTTATAACAGTTTCGGTTTAGTTAACTGTGAAAACTGTATCTACTGTTTCCTCTTCCCTAGTTCCCGTTCAACTGCTTCGTCTTATTAAGAAAACATTATTTAATAATAAAATATTAATAAAAGAAAAAGTTCACATAAAAAATTAATAATTAATTTTTTAAGACAATTTTTTTATCACAAATTTTTATATTTTTTTATCAAATATAAAAGAAATATAAATAAAATAGAAAAATAATAATATCAAATAAAAAAATTAATTAATTTGTAAGACACTTATGAATAAAATAAAATAAATATTAAAATAAATTTCAATTAAAAAGAACATGTGTTGTTATACTATTCAATTTAAAAACTAGTACAATTCAGTTTAAAATTAGTACAATTCAGTTTAAAATTAGTATAGCTAGTAGTTCAGTTCAGTTTATATTATAGTTTAGTATAATTTAGTATAGTTCAGTTCGTTTGATAAAACAAAAAACAGTTCAGTTCAGTTTATCTGAACTATTTTATAGTTTAGTTCAGTTTAGACGAATAGTTTAGTACAAATTTTAGTAGTACAATGCAGTTCAGTTCTGTTTGCCCACCTCTACCCGCTTAGTGACTAAGGCCACTAGAAGCTCGTTTCACCAAACTAACACAACGAGTCTTGTCTCATCCAACAAGTGTTACCATTAAAGCTCACCACATGTGGAAATTTTATCATTCATCCAGTGAAAGACTTGCTCACTCAATGAGTCTGCATGAAACTAAAAACTTATTATAGATGTATCAGATAAGCCATTTGGTCCCTCTAAGCACTCTTACACGTTTCTTAGTTAAAAAAATAACATGTACACAATTTTAAGTGTCTTATATGAACTAAATTGACCAACAAGATACATCTTAGATAAATCAACAACCATAATTCACATTATTGGCACAAGTTTAAATCAATCGAGGTTGACAAATTTCATTCACATTACAAATTTCAAATTTACTAGCTAGATCACAGATTAAAACAAATTCACCCTTCTCAACTTATTAGATTATACCAAAACATGCAGAATTATGCATAAAACATTATTAGTTTTTCTTACTTGGAATAGAAAATCCCAAAGGTTCATAAGGCTTTAGTTCCCACATGATGATCTAATTACACAAAAAAAATCCGAATTAAAAATTTGATCATATTCTTATGAACATAAATAAATAAAGATTCACTTTGAATTATTTTTTAGTACATGTATTGGATCTAAGGTCACATACAACTTAAAATGCTAAATTTACTTAAAAATAAACAAAAAGTGAATATACTTTATTTTTATCACTGATAACTTGAATGTGTAAAACTCTTCATAAATATCCTTCTTATAATATTTTATCTTCATACCTATGAAAGATGAAACTAAATATTTAGAGAGAAGACAGATAAAAGTTTTAAAAAAATTGTAAAGAAATAGTAATTTTTATAAAATAAAATTTGATTAATAAAAATTCGATTTATAATTTAACACTTTAAATAATAAAATAATTAAGTATAATCTTTTAAAAACTACTATTATTTTTTACTACTTTCTAGGTCCTAGGACGAGAACAATAAAAAATTAAGTTTAAAAGAAAGTTTTAAAAATAAATTATTAAATAGTTAAAACTTTAATTTAAATATAATTTAAAATTTTAATATTTATATCAATGAAAATTATGAATCAAGAAGAGTAAAAGCTAACTTTTATATCAAACACATACACACTAAAAAAATGTTATATTAAAGAATGGAATTTTTTTAATAGATATAAAAATTATTTTAATGAATAATCTTATAAATAAATATTCATATAAGTTAAATATCAAGGTAAATTATCGAGTATCATTAACAAGTTTTTTATCCAGTAAAAAAAACTTTTAAGACAAATAATTTATAATTTTTTTATAAAATATTTAACTTTTTAATATATTTATTTAATGTTAAATTTAAAATCAAACTTAAATTTAACTCATATGATCAAATTCATTAATTAAAGTATAATTTTGTAAATTATTAATCATTTAATTTAGAATTATTAAATACCAATTCAATATTATATTGATTATGATATTTGAACATGACTTTGCTAAGTCAACTAAGTATTCTGACGTGGAATGTTCAGATGATGAAGATGAAGAGTCTGAAGCTGAGGAATCTGAAGCCGAGGAATCTGAAGTGGAGGAATCTGAAGCTGAAGAATTTGAAGCTGAAGAATTTGAAGCTGAAGAAGAATCTGAAACTGAGGAATCTGAAGCCGATGAATCTGAGGTGGATGAGTCTGAAGTTGAGGAATCTGAAGTCGACGAATCTGAAGTTGAAGAATCTGAAGCTGAGGAATCTGATGCCGAGTATTCAGATGAAGAGCCACCAAGGTATGTTCATGTATGTGTTCATACCATAACTGTTGGTCATTTCTTCTTATATATTTCATCAACTTTTTATGTGAATGTAGGAACCTCACGGCTATCAATCAAAACATGCGTAATTTGTCTATGGCGAGGTAAAAACTATGTAAATTAAATATTTTAGTTTGACCACAAAGTGATGTAATTAATAATTAACAATTGATTCCACATTTCTTTGTTGTTACAAACAGACAGGACAAAGCAAACTACGTATGAATGAATATTCATGGTTATGGACTCGCCAAGAAGGAGAACTTCTCATAATGTTAACATAAACTATGGCAGTAGCTTAGAATAAAATGCAAACTCAAACTCATCCTTCTCTTAAATAATTTGAGTTTAATGTTGTCGTTAAATATCTATACATCGCCCATTTAACTTGGTTTGGATGGTGGTATAATTATTATTGTGTGCTTCTATCACTGTTATATTATCCTCCATAACTTTTGGGAGTATTCTAACTCTGCATGCACATGACTCAACAAATTTTATTTTCCTTTTATTTTGGTCCTTCAAATGAAATGCATAATTTTCAAAAGCTTTAAGAATTCTAGATTAAGTCGGTTAGAGTTTGAGATACAGATTTATTATAATAAGGCCCAATAACCTTAAAACAAAGGCCACTTCGTAAAGTCCTTTTAAGAGATAAAAATATCTCTTGAAAAGTCCTCTCCACGAAAGAGAGAAGGAGTGCGAGGTTCACTGGGAGCATCCAGTCATAGCTGTTGGAAGAAGAAGAAAAACATATCGGTGCAAAGGCTACAACAAAGGTAAGAAAAACTCAAACTTTCTTTATTTTTTAATGGAGTAGTATACTGCGTGTCACAACCAGACAGGGAAAAACCCTAACCTTTAAATAGGTTAGGGAAAAAGGGGAGTTGCGAAAAACCAACTAACCTAATCGATTATTATTACTAATTAATAATTCTAACAAAACTAACTGAAATAACAAACATCAATATCCTCCCCTTAAGTTGGATTGTGTATGTTCACCAATCCAAGCTTAGAAACGTTAGAAACGATAAACAACAAATATCAATAAGATCGGCTCTAACTATAGTTTTGATGCCATGTTAAGAAGTAGGCTTTAAGCCTAACTTAAACCTCCTAAATCCACTTTTTAACATAACTCCATAAAACAGACTTGTAAAATGAGGTTTGCATTCACTTATATGCTTTAAATTGGTCTTATCTCTAGTCGATATAAAACTTTCACACCAATAGAGAATCTAAATTGTTCTTGATATGAAACTTTTGAAGTAACTGATTAATTGATAAAACAGAGAGAAGAATAGTGGGTGGTGCATATATTCTTCAATAAAGAAGATGGTTCTATTATTGGAAGAAGATGAAGATACTAAACCTGAAGAACCACATATCTTACATATGTTTTTTCACCGCGTGATAATTTGGTCTATATAACTTATGTACTATAAATCTCAATAATTAATACACAATTCAAACAATAATTTACAAATAATTTCATATATATGATGACGAAATGATATAGTTTTCATAATATTTAATACTTACCTGATTAGTTAACCTATGAATTCTATATTATACTTAATATTTAATACTCAAATTAAAAAAAAATAATAATATCATCTAAATATTTGACCACAAATTCACAAAATTTTCATCAATCTGAATAATCATTCAATAAATATTTTAATACAATAAAACTCATTTAAATAAAATTAAAAAAACAATTATAAGTAGAAATGAAAAAAAAAAAAAAAACTTATTAGTTAGCTGAATAATATCATTTGTACTTTAATATTTGTTTACATGATAATATGTTTTTTTCCCCTCATTGTAGAGACTAAGTTGGTGGAGCACATGAGCATGGGCAGAAAACCAAGACAAGGTACTAATCTTACAAATGAAATATCCCATTTTTTTAAATTTATCAAAAATATGAAATTTAAAATATAAACTTACCATATTTAATTTATCTTTTAAAAAATAGTATTATTATAAAATAATATTTTCTAAGAATAAATGTTTTTATCAAGTTTTTCATAGACACAATTTTATGAAGAGATGATAATGTAGTTGTATTGAAGCAAAACAATTGTTTTTGAAATACTACATTATTCTTATTAAATAATTTAATATGATAGTAAATTAAAAAATAAAAAAGAATACATTAATATTTAATGTTTAGGAAATTTTCCGACACTAAACAAAATTTGGGAATCATTATTTCCGAAAAAAAATTGTCGTTCCCAACATCCTCTAATATTAAAGAACTTAATTAATATAATTATAATATGTTATTTTTAGCACTCTTTATAATAGCTTTTTGATGTTATTTTTAACAGTAGTATTGCAATTTTTCACTAAATTTACACTTAGGCAATATATATATATATATATATATATATATATATATGAATTTGACGACTATGGGTAAATTGTGTGACATAACTTCAATAGGAAAAAAAAAATTCGAAGATTGTCATTAATCAAAAGACATGTTTAACCTACACGACTTTTTCTCTTACACTGAATACTTAAAGCTTGAAGTTGTACTACGAGTGCACTAATTCCTTATAAAATTGTGTCAGGTTAATATAACTTGTTCATAGTCATAAAATTTAAAATGTTTACCCGTTTATGTAAATTCACTAAAATTAAACCATTTTTATATATTAAAATAAAACCTTTCACATATTAAATTATTTATTTACATTTATCAATATAACTTGTTTTATTATTTTTATCTTTTAAATTTTGTAACTATTAATAATTAAAAACTACCTAGAAGATAACAATTGGAACATTTCAAATTAAGGGAGAGAATACATTTCTTTAAGGTATATTTTAATTACTTGATCTCAAATTATATGTAATTATATATGCATTAGCTATTAATATTTTTTTTTTTCTTACTTATTGCAGGGCGTCAATTGGACTATATCAATGAAAAAGATCTTGGTACTAATCTTAGAACAACATATAAATGAGCTTAGTTCCTTAGTTACATGATATTAATAGTAAAATAAAATATCCTTTAAATAATATTACAATAAAATAAGTCAATTTAGAGTTTTAAACAATATAAACACATACCTATATATTATATATTCAAGTATTTATATTATAACATCCTAAAATTTAAACTATCTTTTATATAATAACTTCATTAAAATAGGTTTTACAATATTTATCATAATACAACTTAAACCTACATTAAACACATATATAAATATTTATACAAACATAATTAATTAAATTGAAAGAAAAACTCTATTCACTTCCATATATATGTTTTTCCTTGAACTTATGTTAATATTTGCTTGTACAATTATTGTTCACAAAAACAACATACAAAAAAAATTAAGTTATTGAAAATAAATTTTTCAACATAACGAAATATACATATAAAAAGATACATTTTAAGTAATCAAGCCAAAACAATTCAAACACACTTAAAATCCAAATACAACATCCATATATTATAACTTTTTATATTTTTCAAATCTTTACAAATGCTAACAACAACAAATATGTCAAATATTCTACTAATAATTAAATATTATATCAGCTATAATTTATGCATTATTATAATTTATGTAGATTTCATTTATATATATATATATATATATATATATATATATATATATATATATATATATATATATATATATTTGACTGATATTTGAAATAATACATCAGAATTACTCTTTATACCTTTTTATATGGTATCAAGAGCCAAACATCGATATCCTCAATAATATAGGAATCGATGCTTCTTTTTTTCATTGAATATTTCTGATGGCTCATTACAATAAAAATCAATCGGAGAAACATGATTTTAGGACTTCTGCGACTTCCAAAAGCCATATTTCTATTGTTGCCAGATTTACCAAATCAGGTATACCTAACTCTATCCTGTTGTTACTAGGGGTAGTGCAGTGATTGGATAATTGGTTCAGGTGTTACTGATCATATGACTTGTGATCCTCATAAATTTATTAATTTATTTTTCTGTTATTATTAATGTCAACGGGGTACATGTATTATATCTCACCCTCCTTATTGATTCTTGATACTTATTGATTCTTGATATTTTATTTATTTTTACATTGAACTTAATCTTATCTCCGTCAACAAGTTAACCAAATCACATTCTTATGTTGCATTGTTTTACCCAACCCATTGTCTTTTTTAGAACATTCATTCCGAGGAAAAGATTGTCAGTGGAAGAGAGAGTGAAACATTGTATTATCTTGAAAACGTCTAACAACAAACCCATAAAGAATGTTGGCTTGTCTTGCAAATGATCACATACAAGATAAAAATAAAAAGAAATTTGGTTATGGCATAGATGGTTGAGACATCCATCTTTTGGTTATTTAAAAAAATTATTTTCATCACTTTTTCATAAATGCAATATTTTTTATTTTCTTTGTGAAACTTGTGTTATGACAAAAGTTATCTTGTTGTGTTTTCCTTTAAGTAATAAAAAAAATTGATTTTATTTTTTCATTAATTTACATAGATGTTTGGGGCCCTGCCCACAATCTACACATAATGAAAAAAATGGTTTATTATTTTTGTTGATGATTGTATTAGGGTAATCTGGATGTTTTTGCTTAAACATAAAAGTGATATGTGTGATATGGTTTGATCCTTCCATCATATGATCGTCACACAATTTAACACATTTATTAAGGTTATTCGATTAAACAATGAAGAAGAATACTTTAAGATTGAATTTATAGAGTTCATGAACTCTGAAGGCATCTTGCATCAAACTACATGTCATTATTCACCACAACAAAATGGAGTGGCTAAGAGGAAAGATAGACATATATTAGAGGTGACAATATCACTTTTGATAGATGGTAATGTCCCATCTCATTTGTGGGGTGAGAGTGTGAGCTCTGTAGTTTATTTAATTAATGGAAACCCTTCTAGTGTGCTTAACTTTCGAAGGCCCCTAGATGTGTTGTTTGATCATTGTATCAATCCTTCCATAGTTTATTTACCTCCTCATGTTTTTTGATGTGTTATATATGTTCACTTAAATCCACATCAACGTACAAAGCTTGAAAAAAGAGTTATCAAATGTGTTTTTGTTGAATATGGATCAACTCAAAAAAATTATCGTGTTTATCATCCACCATCAAATAAATTTTATATCTCTATAGATGTAACATTTAATGAGTATAAATTTTTTTACGTTGATTGTACACTTACAATGAAAATGAAATGCATAATCATGATGTTAGTATATTTGATATCTCATATATAAAATGCCATTTTTTTTTTCTTATTTGTAGGGTATCTCATTTCCGACCTTCTCAAAAGACAACAACAAGGTACTACTTTTACAATAAAATATCACGGTTTAATTAATGTTACAAAAAAGATATAAATCCAAAATTTAGAAATATGCATAAACATATGAAATAGGTATACAACATGCACGTGTATATATATATATATATATATATATATATATATATACACGTTAGGGTTTTGCAGTGAAAGAAATAACAAATTCTTAAAAGAGGGTATTGAAGAAAGATTCTTTGTATTTTAGGAATAGATTATGTAAATAAGAACTTTACAGGAGAAATCTGATTTTTTACTATATTTTTCCTCTTTCAACATGATTAAGATCACTAATTAAAGTTCAATTCCTTAAATTATTAATTCTTTGATTTATAATTGTTAAAAAATCAGCTCAATAGTTTTTTGGTTATGATATTTGAACAGATGGCTTTTCTAAGGCAAATGCAAAGAATTTTGATGCTGAGATTTCAAATGCAGAGGATAGTGATGTTGAAGATGTAGAGGGCAGTGATGCTGAAGATACAAATTCTGAGGAATTTGAAGCTGATGATACAAATTCTGAGAACTCAGAAGACGGTAATACAAATTCTGAGGAATCTCAAGTTGAGAGTTCAAATTCTCAAGAATCAGAAGCTGATGAAGCAGAAGAAGAAGATATAACTTCTGATGAATCTCAAGTTAAGAGTTCAAATTCTGAGGAATCAGAAGCTGATGAAGCAGAAGATGAAGATATAAGTTCTGATGAATCTCAAGTTGAGAGTTCAAATTCTGAGGAANAAGCAGAAGATGAAGATATAAGTTCTGATGAATCTCAAGTTGAGAGTTCAAATTCTGAGGAATCAGAAGCTGATGAAGCAGAAGATGAAGATATAGGTTCTGAGGAATTTGAAGCCCAGGATATAAATTCTGAGGAATCATCAGAAGAAGTTGAGGATTCAGATGATGAGCCACCAAGGTATATATGTTCACATCTTCACATGTTCATTATTTCTTCTTATCTTTTTATGTCTTTTATATGAATGTAGGCCCCTCATTGATATGAATCGAAGCGAGCGTAATTTGCCTACTGGAAGGTGTGTCATAGGTTCATCATTTCTTCTTATCTTTATCAATGAAAAAGGAGTTAAGGTTAAGTTTTCTTTATGAATTCAGGATCTTCACGGATATCGATCAATGCATACATAATTCACTTTTGAAGAGGTGTGTAATAGGGTTCATCATTTCTTCTTATATTTACCACTGAAAAAAACTCTTATTGTTAACTTTTTATATTGATGCAGACATCTCATGGATTTCAATCCAAAAAGGAGTAATTTGTTTAACGGGAGGTGTGTCATAAGGTTCATAATTTCTTCTTATCTTTATTAATGAAAAAAATCCTTAAGCTCAACCTTTAATGTAGGGCTGAAACCAGAATTTCTAGGTTGATTGATTATACGCCGCCGGAGAGGTATGTTATAAGGTTCATCATTGTTTTCTTATCTTTTATTAAGGAAAAAAATCCTTATGGTGAACTTTTTCCATGAATGTAGACTCTCGTGGATTCAATTGAAGCATAAGTGAATTGTCTATGGGGAGGTAAAATTTATGTAAAGTATATATTTTAATGTGATCAGCAGTAATTAATAATTGAGAATTGATTCTCTTTTCCTTTGTTGTTTTGTTGTTACAATTAGAGACAGAAACTCAAGTAACTATACGCATGAATATTCATGGTTGGCCTACCGAAGAATAATTTCTCTTCATGTTAATATGTAGCCATAAACTACAATCAATGACACTAGCTTAATTATAATAAAATGCAAACTCAAGCTCGAAAGCTTTGCAAATTCTCTTAAATAATTCAAGGTTTTAATGTTGTTGTTAAATGTCAATTGACCATTAACCTGATTTGGATGGTTGCTGGTTATATATGTGGTACAATTATATGTGTGTGCTTCTATGTATGACTGTTATATTATTTTGAATAACTTTTGAGAATGTCTTTTTCCTACATGCATGTACTTGAAATAACAGACAAACTTTAAAAGGGAAAATTTGAATAGATTTTGAATTTTTTTTTACAATTAATGTTAAACGGTTTACTGTCAGTGTTAAAAATTTAAAGATTTTAAAATATGTTTAGAAACACAACAAAAGAAAGCCATAATGAAAATTTGTTTTTATATTGGTTCGTTTCAATTGAAGTTCGTCTAGTTTTTTTATAAACACTCTTAAATAATTTCACTAATTATAAAGGTACAACGAGTTTCACCACTTTTGATTTTACACTAAGTGTATATAATAGTTCAACTGACTAAAACTTTTAACTCTCCTTGAATTAAACAACCAAATGTTTTAAATCATTTCTAACTATCCAAAATCAATAAAATGTTTTTAAAAACAAGTACTAATCTCTCTTAAAGATGATTTAGACCAATAAAAAGTATATCTGAAAAACTTGTTACAAAGAATTTTCTTTCTCAAATAGCTAGACAATGCAACAAGAGAATTTTGGCAACCTGATAATATATGTAGCTTTTTTTGTTATCTTATTCTATTAATGTGGTCTTCTTTATGTAGGCAATTTCAAGATTCGCTACTTAGAAACATTGACTTTGACGTAGGTGTGTAACTTTTTGTACAAGGTCAATGTTATCTTGCTTTCGCAAGGAAGCTATGTTCCTTGTACAATTTTGGTAGAAAAAAAACATTGATGAAACATTTCTAGAATGTCCTTGTATCTCTTATCGTTCTTCTGAATCAATGCAGAATTTTTAAATAAAGCATTTATCCTTTATGGATCTTCACATATAGAGACAAACAACACAACGGACAAAAAGTATCATTAGTACATTTGAATTTAAATCGTTAGACATTTATTATAGCATAGTCCTTGCACTGTAGCATTTACATTTGAATTTAAAAGGTTTGTCCTTATACTATAACATTTATATTAGCCTGTTTATCAAATTGTTTAGAGTATTATGTATTCTTTGCATTTAGGATATTATCTAGACATAGATATTGTTTAGTGTATTATCTTAGACATTCATTTTGATAGACACTATTTCATTAGCTTCAAAACAAAGGCACTATAATATTAAACTAATTAAATTTTAATACTTGCATAATTAAATGTGAATCACACTTTTAAAGACTGAACGGACTACTTAATCAAACAAAAACTAAATGAAGTCCATTATGGCATATTGTAGTTTGATGATTTTGAATTGTGAGAAATAATATTTTGTTTAAGGGTAGTTTTCTTTTTCAGATGATTGGTCTTTTTTTGGATGCTAAAAGGTCTTGGTTATTGGTTTAGCTCTAAGTTCGAAAAGATTATCCCTTTCTTTCATAGTTGCTTCCAAACCCTTTTTCATTGTATGTCATTTTCAGTAAATGTGTCATTGGGTTCATTACTTCTTATCTTTATCAATATGAAAAGCCTAAAGGGTCAATTTTGTATAGTTGCAAACGGCTCATAAAACTGATCGGAGATCAAAGAAAGATTGTAGCTATCATATTGTTCTTAATTACAACAAAATAGTGATTATCATCCTCTGTTGTTCTGTCTTTACAATCCTCTGTTGTTCTGTCTTTACAAACAGGTTGCCATAGTAAAGAAGATTCAAGGTTTTATTTACTATCCAAGAATGAGGAATTTTACATTATAAAATAACTTTACTTGTTCTACCCCACAAGATACAAGCCAAGCCATGAGACAAGGAGAGAAAAATAAAAGCACAAACCTAAGAATCCAGTACAAGTGCATCAATATTTCGTTTTCCTTCAGGGCCTTTATACCATGATAAAACATAGTCTCCATACACAACATCACGGTATTTAGCAGGTGATGACTCATCTATCAGTTCAGAGACAGGGAAGATCTTCACTGTCTTAGCAGGGTCATGAAATGTTGCCACAGAAAGCCTTGCTCTATCAGGATTAGTAATTGCTCTATGCTCACAGCTCTTGTACTTCCCATTAGTTATAATCTGGGGCCAAAAGAATTTTCTGTTAGTTGAAAACTTGCAAAAAGACCAATTGTGGTTGAACTCACCCCAACTTTCTCTTCATCCAAATTTAGCCAACTTTTATTTAACTAAAAGAATCAATGGTCTATCAGGAAACATAAAGAAATCACAGATCATCAGAATTCACTATTAAGCTGCCATGTTGTATAATACTGAATTTACAAGTCAAAATGGTACAAGCAAATGCTTATGATCCAGAAAGAAACATTGTTCTCCACAGCTGAGGGATAGTAATGGCGCTAATTTAGCTAAAAATTGGAACTCGTTAAATAAAAAACGAACCTGTCATGTTTACCAGTTCTAAATAATAATTTTTACATGGAAAAACAATCTCTCTTCTCCACACATTTTTCCTCCTTACACCCACTTCCCCAATTGAAGTGAAACGGTTTGCAATATTATATATATTATCTGGTAAATCATAACCTGTCCATTGAATTTAATGTCCCAAACAAAGTTCAATACACCATAAAAACCAATAATTCACACCTACTTACTTGAATGTCAGCAATTGTTAGCAATTTAATAAAACTGGTCACAAATAGAGCATGCTAGTGATTATTCCTTTGCAATGCACATATGTTATACTCGTGCCATACATTTCTCCCATAAACTCCTTTGGCCGTGCTCAGTAATCTAAATTAAGAAGAAAAAAAAGATGCTTTCCCCTAAACGCTTCCGCAACTACTTTTCTTAACTCTCATAGCACATTAAATAAATGGCAGTACAGCCAAAATTCTCCAACCCACTTATTTCCTATTACAAGCATACTATCAGTACATTCTTTTTTTAACTTTTTTTCTATTCCTCTTTCTTCTATGAGTTGAAACTCACCCAGCTCCCACTAGTTTGGGAGTAAACCCAAATGGGAAAATGTGATCACTGAAATTCAACCAAATTTCACTCAATAAGAATAAGTCTGTCAGAAAGTTTTTTGCAAGAACTTTTTTTCTCTTCGTATGCTCTTAGTGTGTCTTTGGTTGTCGTTTGTCAAACACTAAGAATCCCTTCACACATTTGGAAGATGAAAATAGAGAAGGAGCTGTATTGGTGGATTAGGTAAAACGTGGGTTACTTTCAACCCAATGTTATCCCAAACACACCCCTAGTCCTATTATTCAATAGCCTTCTGTCATCAGAGGTAACAACTAAATATCAGTATAGATTACCGAGATAAAACTTCAATTATGATTGAAAACCAGCCCCAAAAAGACCTAATAACAACATCTGTCCAGTACAAAAATCAAATGTTCAAGTTCAAAAGAATTTCCATATTTCCTACTGTACTGTAAATTTATACAAACCAAAAGGGTCAACAGTTTATTTACCTCAGTTTGGTCAGCCAAGAGAACAAGAACAGCATCTGACAAGGGTTCAACAGTAACCCACTTGTCACCGCCACCATCACCACTCTTCAGCACTTGAAGACCCTCCACGTCATCCTGAATCAAAAGCGTGATTGCACCTATGTCAGAATGCGATTGCAACCCAAGCGTGAGGTCTGGTTCGGGACACGGAGGATAGAAGCTAATCGTGATGTTCTGGTAAAATTCTCCAACAGCATCTTCAATGCACGAAGCACGCAACCCTAGACTCTCAGATATCAAAGCCAGCAACTTTTGCGCCAGAATCTTCATCTCGTCGCTGTACCTCGCCACTGTGTCCCGGTAATCGGGGGGAAACTCCGGCCACCGATCAGGGTTCCGTCGAGAGAGTGGGAGAGTGTGGTGGTCGAAGTAGTCCCTCCAATCGAGTACCTGCGCGTCGTCTTGCTGCTGATCGGAGGTTGCCAGCATCTTGCTGCCGTAGCCCTCCGACGCAGCCGTGGAGCAGGCATAGCGGAGCTTCTCCGACATGGAGCAGTCGGTGAAGAATGCGCGGCCAGTGCGGCGAATGGCGGCGAGGAGTGACAGAGGGACGCCGTGGTTGGTGACGTGGAAGACGCCCCAGTCGCGGCAGGCGCTTGCGATGGATTCAACGGTGGAGGCGCGGCGGGTCGGGTCGAAGAACGATAGGTCGATGAGAGGAATATTCCGTGGTTCGGTTGGGGTGTGAAAAACGGGTCGGGTATGAAGGGGTTGAATGTATTGGGGTGGAACCCGAGAGAGACCCGATTGGGCAAGGGGTTGCACCCGCCTTATGCCTTCTTCGCTGACTTCCATTGGATAGGATCGTAATCCAATACACGGTGCGTTATTTAAAAGCTACGACATCAAGATAAATAAATATGAATTACTAATACAAATAAATAAACTAGAATATGAGAAATTTGTCACGTCAGTACTATGAACATTTATAGAAACTAAGACTTAAAAACCAATGTTTTCATTGAATGGTTCACTGAAAATTCAACTCACACTATTTCATAAATTCAATTTTAAATTGTATTTTTTACCGGTTTTGAAATAAAAAGGCAGATATCATATGAAAAGAAAAGAGAAATAAAAAAGAAAAACACATTATAAGACTTGGTTCCTTTTGACGAAAATCTTGGTATTGATAAGATGATGAATAATATAAGATTTCTTTGATTTGGTTATAGAAATGGATAAGTATTTATATATGTTGGGTCTTTGTACTCTTTATTTATTTTTGTTTTAAATTTTTTTTTAAAGTTGTTATTAGAAAATAATGTTAATAGTTGTTTATTAATTGTGTTTCATAAAATAAAATAAATTTATTAACCTTTTCAATTTTTTTAAAATAATTTATATTTTTAAAATGTGTAAAATTAAGTCATTTTTATATAAATGTCTAAGTTGGTTTTAAAATGTTAGGTTTATATTCACAACTATGTAAAAGAAATTATGGTTAACACATTTTTTTACCAGCGAGGGACTACCAAATTAGTGTATGAGTATTTTTAATGTCTCAAAATAGAGAGTCACAAACCTTGGGAGGTAAAGAGAGAGAGAAAATTTTGTAGAAATTTTCACTATGCAGTTTCAGTACAATGACAATCTTGAATTTGTTCACCATTGGATCGAGTTAAAACTTTGACGAAAGATTCGTAACACATGGTTCTTCATCATGATCAATTAGATCATTGATTGGATGTCTAAGGTTAGAGATATTGAACTCGCACAATAGCTGTATTTTTAGAATTCTTCTCTCTTTGTTCTTCAATTTTGTAAGTTTGTAGCTTTGATCTTCGGTTAGGTGTTAGTACTAGCTTGTGCAATTAATTAAGACTTTTTTGTACCATTTGTTGATCATAGTGGAGATATTTATTTGGTCTGGACAACTCGTGGTTGTTACTCTTGAATTGAAGAATTTTTTACGCTAAAAATGTTGATGTCTTTAATATGTGATTTTGGTGATATATTGTTGTTATCCATTGGTTATTGCTTCTCATAGATTCTCGAAAGTTAGAGGAATTATATCCATTGCATTATCTGGTATATTGGTTGTATTATGTTGTTTTTCCCATCATAATAGGACCAAAGCTCTTAGTTTAAAGTTATAATTACTTGCTTGAATGATGAAGGAATACAAAGATGATTGCTTTGAATAATATCAATTATCATTTGTGGAACGACAAGATGAAAATCTTATTGTTTGTGAAGAAATTACATATTCCTATCTTTGCTACAAGAAGCCGGATTTTTTGTTTGATGAAGAATGGGACTTGCACACCAACAAGTGTGTGGTTTTATTTGACAATACGTAGAAGATAATGTTTACAATCACATTGCTAATGAGACATATGCTAGAACTTTGTGAAAGAAAATTGAATCTTTGTATGCTTCTAATTCGAGAAATAATAAACTAAATTTGTTGAATTGCTTGATAAATTTGAGGTATATGAAGAATTCTTCCATTTTAGACTATTTAAATGAATTTCAAGGGTTCCTATATTAATTGTCATGAATGTGTATAAACTTTGATGATGAAGTTTTGTAACTATGACTACTGAGTACTCTACTACAGTCTTAAAAGGTATTTCGAGTTTTAATTACAAACTTCGCCTCAAATGGCTTTATTTATTTGCAAATGGCTAAAAGTGAATAAATGAGAAGAAATGTGCATACTTCTTCTTCTTAGTATGAGATGTTTATCACATAGATTAAGGGAGAAGTAAAAAAACTGAACCAAAAGGTGGTAAAGAGCAGAGTAAGAGCAAGTCCAAGTGAAGATTAAAGAATATAAAATGTCATTATTGTAATAAAATTGACAACATGCATAAATATTGTTTTAAGTGGAGAAAGGACAACAAAGGCAAGAAGGGCAGATAGATAGATAATAATCATTATGATGATTATTGTGTTACTACTACTATAAGTGATGATCTTGTTCTTTTTCATGATTATGAGTTTGTTCATCTTGCATCTAATTAAGCATGTGGATTATTGATAGTGATGTTACACTGCACATTACACTGAGGAAGAAGTTCTTCACATCTTAAACTTTTGGTAATTTTAGAGTGTTAAAGATGGGTAATGATGATGTTCCAAAGGTTATTGGTGATGGTGATGTTTGTTTGCAAACCAACATGTGAGTGCAATTATTACTCAAAAGAGTCAAACATGCTTTAGATGTTCAATTTAATCTGATATTTATGCATTTACTTGATCATAGTGGTTATGATAACCAAAGGAGAGAAACACTCTAAATTGTATTGGACTAAAGATTTAGTTGCTAAAGACAGTGTGAATGTTATGTATATGGAAGCATCTTTGTGGCACCAAAGACTTGGTCATATAAGTGAGAAATGACTTAATTTCTTCGCTAAAAAGGATGTTCTTTTGGGATTGAAGTATGCAGAGTTGAAGAAATGTTCTTATTGTATGGTTGGTAAACAAACCAAAGTTTCTTTTAAGAAGCATCCTCTCTCAAAGAAGTCAAAGTTGCTTGAATTGGTGTATTATGATGTTTGTGGCCCGTTAAAGGTAAAGTCATTTAGTTATGCACTTTACTTTATTACTTTTATTGATGATTTTTCCAAAAAGCTATAGGTCTATGCACTTCAACGAAAAGATTAAGTACTTGAAAAGTTTTAGGAATTTCATGCTATGGTTGAGAGACAGTCAAGTAAGAATCTAAAATATATTGTATTGATAATGATGGTGAGTACCGTGGACCCTTTGATGCTTATTGCAAACAATAAGGTATTAAGCATAACATACTTCTCCTAAAACTCCTTAGTTGAACGGTCTGGCTGAGAGGATGAGCAAGACTTTTGTTGAAAAGGTTAGATGTATGCTTTTTGAAGCAAAGTTACCTAAGCACTTTTGGGGAGAGTCATTGTTTGCATTGATGCATGTTATTAATCTTAGTTATGCAATTGGTTTGACTATTGAGGTGCTAAACAAAATTTGGTTTGGTAAAAATGTTGGTTATGACCATTAGCATGTCTTTGGTTGCAGGGCACTTGTTTATGTTACAAAGGATGAAAGATCCAAGTTAGACGCAAAGACAAGGCAAGTTATGGTCAGGATGAATTTAGTTACAGATTGTATGATCTTGTAGAAAAGAAGATGGTAAGAACTTGTGATGTGAAATTCATGGAAGATCAAACTATTGAAGACATCATCAAGGTGGAAAAGACAACACTCGAGAATGATCATAATTTATTGATGCTAATCCAATGAGATTTACAATTCATAATCTAGATAATGTTGACATTAAAGCTCAAGATGATAAGTAACATGGTGATGTTGATGATCAACAAGTTGGAGATTGAATAAAGGTTCCAATTGATGATGTTAAATAGGAGTATGTTGATGATCTTGGTGATATACTCGAATTACCATAAGTCCCTACAAAAAGGTCCAGTAGGCTAAGAAAGCCATCTTCCAGATATCCTTCAGATGAGTATGTAACTTTGGTTGATGGTAGAAAACCTAAATGTTTTGAAGAAGCTTTGGATAGTAAAGAAAAACAATAATGGTTGGATGCAATGCAAGATGAGATAAAATCTTTGCATGATAATCACACTTATGGCTTGGTGAAATTGCCTAAAGGCAAAAGGGATTTGGAAACTAGGTAGATTTTCTAGGTGAAACAAGATTCAAATTCTACATTTCCAAGGTATAAGGCTAGATTATTGGTGAAAGGATTTAGACAAAAAAATTGTTGACTTCAATGAGATTATCTCACCTGTGGTAAAAATGTCATATATTAGAATTGTGTTTAACTGTTATTTTTTATTTGGAGGTTGAGCAGATGAATGTGAAAACAACTTTCTTTTATGGTAATTTGGAGGAAAAGATTTACATGAAACAACTTGATGACTTTCATGTTGAAGGCAAGGAAGATCATGTTTGTAAGTTGAGAAAAAGTCTATATGATTTGAAGCAAGCTCTAAGACAATAATATTAGAAGTTTGAATCTTTTATTTGTGATTAAGATTATGAAAAGACTACTTATTATGTCTTTGTCTGAAAATTCTTTACTGATGACAAAAAATTATAAATAGATTGACATTTTTCTATACTAATTTAATATTGAAGTGTTCTTGAAACCACTCAAAGACAAAGAAAACTTATGAACCTGATAGAAAAAATGTACATCTCTACCTTAAAAAGTAAAATATATTTTGGTTGATTTATTTAGATGGTTAAAAGGCTAAGTGCAACATATAACTTAGTAGTTCGGGATTTGAGATAACATTTTTTAACTTGAAAGTTCAAACCAATCTAGCTTGCTAAGCTTAGCTTCTACTTCGATCTAGAGTCATTACACACATAATTCGACTTTATCTTTATCACTCTTCTCTCATTTTTATACCAATTTCAATTGTTTTTTTGTTCTTTTTTATTTTGTCATTGTTTATGTTAAATTAAAGAATTTTTATTATTTTTGTGATTGTTTGTTTTGTTAAGTGACTTCAATTACTATTTTGTTTCCTTCCAAGTTTTTAAATTCTGTGTTTTTGATAATCCGATAGCCTGATATCAATTCAACAGGCTATCATCAATCTAATAAACTAACATTAATTCATTTTTATTCCGTTTTCCTATAAAATATAAAAATATTTCAATTCATTCCACTGTGATATTAAATTTTCAATTATAGAAAAAAAAACAAATTAACCTAGTAACTCGAAAATTCGGCCGATTAAATTATAAAGTTTAGCCTGTTTTTAATTGAGAGTCAACCTATATTTAAAAAATCAATATAAGTTGAACTTAAAAGGGTTAGGTTGCCTGGTTTTATCAATCAACAATAAAACCAACTCCAATTAAAATTATATCAAGACTTTTTTTTCTTAAAATATATGAAACTATTTAATTGTAAAATTAATCAAAATAAATATAAATAAATTCCCCGCTGCCTAATCTGACTCAAAACAAACAAATAGCAAAAGTAAAATGAAAAAAAAAAGAAAAAATGTCAGAAAATATTTTATAGACGACATCGTTCTAATAGCATTTGCAAAGTTGAAGTTTTCATTGGCACTTATCCCTACAACTATACAACCAAAAACCTCAAACCTTCGTTAGCCACTCCACACTCCATTGTAATCTTGCCCCTTCTCCAAACTCCAACCCCCACTTACCGAAATCTCTTGAAGTTCCAAAATTTCCCATAAATTTCACCTTTTTGCTTCCAAATCCACTGCCACTCCCATCACTACTGATTTCAACATTTTCAGTTCATTCTTTGAACTTCTGCGTCTTTCTTATTCTGGGTTACATATCTTGGAAACGAGAAGAAGATGGACAACCTGAACTTGGCCCTTGTGTCTACCTCTAAACCTTTGATGTTGGGACGTGTTCTTGCAAGAGACGCCACAGACAGAGGCGTTTTAAGAAGAAAGCCCTTCTCTCTTGGGAGGGTCTTGATTGCTCCTCACCGTTGTCGATACCGTGTTTCTGCGCTCTCTTCCTCCCGTCATGGCCAGAAATCTGGTATTCAATTCTTGAACTTTTTGTCTAGTTTTATTATTATCTTTCTATGTGAGCGTTGTTGTGTTTGATGGGGGATTAGAATCTTTAGTTGGAATTTATTCTTGGTGGGAAAAAGATTCACTGAATCACTGGATTCTGATGGAGTCCAATAAAATGAAATTTGTATTGTTGAAGTTGAAGGTGAATTGATAGGTCTGATTACGCTATTGCTGTGTTTGTTTTGCTTTTTGTTTCTTCTTCGGCACTAAAGATAGAAACCGAATTGAACATGTTGGTTCTGTTGTTATTGGACTTGAGTCATGAATACACCCTGTTGTCATTTTCAAGGGTTTAAGGGAGTGTTTTGGATATGCAGGCAATAGAGAAAAACACTTTTAGTGATACGACTTTGTTTTGGAAGCTACTCTTTTAGAAAAGTTTAAATCCTCTCTTCCTTTTCAGGGTTAATTATGTTTTTAGTTCATGAAAGTTAGGATAATCCGGTTTTAGCCCTTCAAATTAAAAAAAGAGAGTTAATTTTAGTCCCTCAATTTTGGAAAAGAAATGGTTTTATTTCCGAAACACTAAAATTGAGGGACAAAATACAATTTTAATAATGCCATTTTAGTCTTTCAAATTTATGAAGCACTTTTTACTCTATTAAAAAGTACAAACAAATGAGCCCTAATTTCTGTGAATCAATATAGCATTCTATATACAATAGTTTACCACTCTATTTTTAAGAATAGTAGTTCTACCCTTAGAATATACTGTTCGTAGACAGACACAGATTGTGGATTTTGGAGTTTCTCTCAAGGTTACCTAATAGCATTTTGAATTTGAATCCATGGTTAAAAAATTTATCTAATGTCTGTGTATTTTTAATCCATTTAAGTAATGTATATTTATCTCGTCTATTGACTTGTATTCTCTTGTGATTAGTGAGTGCTTGCTGTGTATCTCTATCAATATTTTTCACTCATCACTTAAGACGCATAAGTAATGCATGTCAGTGAAACAGTGCAGGAGAAGCCGATAGTAAAACATTTTGCAAGTGTTTCTTCTTCAAATAATCTAGAAACGACATCAATTGGAGTTAACCCGCCATTGTCACCACCTCCGTCCTCAACTATGTAATCATTTACTCTCTTTACCTTTTGCATATTACTTTTCTTTAAAATTGTCGTCTCATGTTTTTATGATGGCAGCTACTGATATTTTATTGATTGAAGTTTGCTGGCATCTTTTGCATGTAAATTCACACTGTAATTTATCTATTTACTCTATTTATAGAGGGTCACCTCTCTTTTGGATTGGTGTTGGTGTTGGGCTTTCTGCACTGTTTTCTATGGTGAGAACTGAGAACTGTAGTCACAATTGTACATTACATGTACTGATGACGGATTTATTTTTGCTGCATGTTTAATAAATTTTGTGTTTTTGCAGGTAGCTTCAAGATTAAAGGTGAGTGCCACTCTATTGCCATCCATTGATATAAGCTGGTTCATTCTTTGAGTTCGAGTATAACTGTGTAAGATGTAACAAAGTTTGCTTGTTATTGGTGTAAGGGCTATAATTTGGTGCATACTTTGAGTTGAACTGTAAATATGGGTTTGTATGTTAGAAATTTCACAAGTCATGGTTATACGCTGTGGCATTCTTTGAGTTCTGCCAAAAGGTATAGTGACCATGACTAGTTAGAGGAGTCATTTAATGTGAGAGTCAGAAGATCAGATCTTCACCACTAGATCTTAAATGGATAGTGAGAATTAGAAAGTAAACACCATGCATCTTCTTTTAAATGACATGCGACCTTCAAGCAACTTTTAATCTTGTCAATCATCTATATCTTAACAGTCAAAATTAGCTCCACTTTCTCCCGTAAGACCATTTTTCTACCATCTAAACTCAGATAAAAACCAATTATTTAGTTTTTACTAGTGCCCCCAACAGTATCTGATGTACTGAACACCACTTCAGCAACTGTTTTGAGGTGTATGAGCGTTCTTTTCTAGAATAGTTTTTTAATCCTTATGACGGGCTTCTTTTGAAATTACTTGGAAGTTGAAGGCATGTGTCCAGACACAATTTGTTGTCAACACTTCTACTAACCGAAAAACAGAAATTAGAGCTTGATTTTTGCCTCTCCAATCAACAACTGCAAAGTATACTTTCAATGTTTGTAAAAGAAATTATAGGTTTTTCTATCATTGAACACATTAGCTGCCATCTTCCTTATTCAAGTAAAATTTTACAGATGTCTAAATAATGTTTCAGCTTTTTTTCTAATAGGTATGTTTGTTGCTTTAATTTACATTGCCTATTGTTCACTCTTCTTTTTGGAAGCACAGTAAGTACGTAGAATTCTTACAGTTTGGTTGAACTTGAGATTTTGATTTAGCTTTATTAGAATATGGGTATTGTTTGTGATGCCACCTTTTAGTATCTAAATTTCTCTGTGAAAAGACTGAGAGCATGGATCAAGAGGGTGATATTAAGCCCAAAAGAAAGTCTTACAAGTTTATTCATCTAAGCCTAAACTTGTAATACTGTCCTTTTGGGCCTAATATCAGCCTCTTGATCCAAGCTTGCAGTCCTATCACTTTGTTAATTGTTGTATATGCTCTGTCTGGCCTAACTTTTTATGTCCCGAACATATTACATAATTTAAATATGCCTTCTGATTTTGTTTTAGAAATATGCAATGCAACAAGCTTTCAAGACCATGATGGGCCAGATGAATTCACAAAATAACCAATTTGGCAATGCTGCCTTTTCGCCAGGGTCTCCTTTTCCCTTTTCAACACCATCAGCAGCAGGGCCCACTGCAACTGCTCAACCTCAAGCACCTTCAACATCTAGTAGATCTCAATCCACCATCACCGTAGATGTACCTGCAACAAAAGTAGAGGCTACACGAACTGCTGATATTAAAGATGAAGTGGAAGTACCAAACAAACCCAAAAAAATTGGTAACTTAACCTTATAATGTCTTCATAGCAATCCTATTTGTTTCTTGTTCGATGAGACATACTACTTTTCTAATTTATATATGGTGAGGTGATGTGTCCACTAGGAGATATATGTGATTCCAGGTAAATTAAATAATAGACTTGAAAGCTCTTTGTTTTTTCTTTTTGGCCTATTTATTTGGTTTAGTACAGTATTTTCTAATTGGCTTTTAGCCTGGATTACTATTCTAATTGACTTAACTCCACTGACGTTCTACACAATATTAAAGGATGATTTGGTATTTGCCAGTCTGAATTTGATATCAGATAATATTTTTGCTGGAACCCTCCAAAGGGTATTGCCAACTTGTTCAGCCTGCCATGAATGCTTCATTGACTTGCCAATGATGATCCTTAAGCTTTCTTATTTTTTGTAGTAGCTGGGCTGAATCTACGTCACTAAGTTGTTTGAGCTTTGCATGCATGCAAGTGTACCAGTTCACAGTTATTTGTTATTTGCTTTTAGTAGCAAGTTACGTGTATTAAACATTTTAATATGAAAAACTAGGTGAGTTGGTGAGATCCACCAATTATATATTCAGAAACTAAAATAATGTAGAAAATGGGATAATGCTGGGAAATAGAAAGTGGGAAGTTGAGGAGGAGAAAACAGAAAGCAAAAGCTTAACTATTTTTGAAATTTTTTCATATTAAAAGTATTTGAATAATTATTAATGTTTAATACTTCCTTTCCTTTATTAATTAATTTTAAAAAAAATCAATTAAGATAAGTATTTTTAAAATATTTGCAACAATTTCTTGTTCTCTATATAAAGATTTCCAACAGAAAATGAAGATGGAAAACCTTCATTATCCATATAAATTGCAGTGATCATATCTGATGACAGCTTTTATGTGCGTAAAAATTGAAACTTTAATTGTTAAAATTCCTTAGATTTTCCATTACAGCTTTTGTAGATGTTTCTCCTGAAGAAACTGTGCAGAAGAGTCCTTTTGAAAGTGTTAAAGATGATGAATCAAGTTCTGTCAAGGAGAAAGCCCGGGTTCCTGATGAAGTGAGTTTTTAAGATACACGTTTTTGCAAGAGTTCAGTGACCTGTGTTGTTCTTACTATCTAATACGCATTTATTGAAGGTTTCTCAAAATGGAGCTTCCTTTAACCAAGGTTTTGGTGGTTTTCCTGGTTCTCAATCTACAAGTAAGTAGAGACTGTTGAAATTGTAAATATTTTCAATTCAGCTTTATTGATGGAAAACCCCATGGAATGTGATACATCTATTCAAGCCTCAATTTATGGGAAAAGCACTGACATAACATGCCTTAGATCAGTCCTGCCAAATAAATGAGTTGTTTGTTGCATTATGATAGTAAATATCAATTAATTCTTGTTATCATTGCTGAGTTTATCATGGATCGTGTGCACTTCATATGCTTTGTAATTTTACCCTTTACTCATGAAGTTTTTCTTGTCGGCTTTCCTTTACTTTTTGACTCTGATTAAGTATTTGAAGTTGTAAATAAAAAAAAATATGTTAGTTCCAAAAGCATTGCTTTTAATCTCATTGGTACAACTGGCTTAAATCAATTAAACTTTTTTTTGTTGTCTTGAAATATATTGTTTTTACAATTATTGTTATTTCAATGCTTCCTTCAATAAGCTGCTTTCTGGTTTAATCAAAGTCCTAAAGGTGCCATTATTTATTTTGGATAGAAAATTCAGTCTTGTCAGTGGAGGCTTTGGAGAAAATGATGGAGGACCCAAGAGTACAGAAGATGGTTTATCCGTAATGTTAATTCCCTTCATCTTAAATAATGTTTATACTTTTGCATTTCTTGTGGCTTTGTCAGTGCTAAGTAGGAATATGGATATGTTTAAACTTTGAGTAGTTTGGTAGAAGTCTCTTATCTTAGAACTTTTGATGGCATTAGTACTACTACCTTTGATACTTAGAATTGGAGTTTAGAGTAGTTCCATTCTTTTGTTTATTTCTGTTGGAGCTAACTTATGATCTTTCTCTTATAAAATAAACTGATTCTTAATGTGTTCTTGTTTACAATTACTTGATTAAAATTTCATATATGATTTACATGTTTGTGTATGTTACGTAACTGAATAGAAAACGTAACAAAATCAACCTCTCACTAACTCAAAACAAGCAAAAGAATAATGAAAGAATGAAATTGAACAAATAAATATCTTTTATTGATGGTAATATCCGAATAAACAAAAGTAAACAATAATTGGGAGCATAAACTCCGTCAATTATTTCTAATAACTGGGAGCAGGATCTCTGTCATTTACCTGAAAGTATAATCTCTCTTACAAAACTCACAAATCCAAAAGCATAATTCTAACCCTAAACTTTATCTTTATTTATACTAATTATTTCTCGCCCATCTTGTACTAAATCTTTCCCTAGAATATATTTTTATTTAATATAAATATTTCCTGTATGTTTTCTTAGAATATATCTTTATTTAATACAAATCTTCTCTATATATTTCCTTAGAATATATCTTTATTTAATATAAATATTCCCTATATATTTCCCCAGAATATATCTTTATTTAATATAAACATTCCCTTTATATTTCTCTAAAATATATCTTTATTTAATATAAATATTCCTGTATATTTCCCTAGAATATTACTCTAGATATACTAAATATTTCCCCCCTTATACCCTAACAGTGTAGATTATTTTAAGAACTTTTTTCCCTTGTTATCCAAAATGTTTTTACTTTTCTGGGTTTTGTTGCAGCTATTTACCTGAGGAGATGAGGAATCCTGATACCTTCAAATGTAATTCTCTACTTTTAACAGTTTCCTGCTGATAATAGTTTTAAGATTCATTATTTGTGCAGTGTGTAATTTTTGTTGTTTAGCTTCTTCCTGGAATTAAATCCCATGTAACCACAATGCTGAGTTTGCCTGTTATAACTTTTGTTTCCATGTTCAATATAGACTATATGCAACACTTGTATATGCGCATACATTTTTATCACTTTATGTTTAAAAATAGTTGTAGGTCAAAAGTCATGTCTTTCTGCATAACTTGATATGTAGATATTACTTTCTGCATAACTTGATATTAATGGGCCAATGAGTGATAGTTACTGTTCTATCGCTGCTTTTAATAGGGATGCTGCAGCATCCACAGTACCGTCAACAACTGGAAGAAATGCTGTAAGTTCTTCTAACTGTTTCTTCAGATGCTTAGGGCCTTTTTGCTTTACAATATTCCCATTGATTATGGTTCAATTTGAGCAGCCAAGGTAGGAAAATGCTCATCTGCATTAAAGCTTGTTTGACATATTTTTACGAAAGTTAGATTTTAGGTGTGTGGAAAATAATACTGATTTATTATTCAAATCATTAAAAATACATTCTGATACCCTTTATTTGTAGTAATCTAATTCTCCTAAAAAGGGAAATAGAGAAACTAGGAAATCTTGAAAAAATAAAATAAAATAAAAGGTTATGTATCTATTTCCTCTAATTAGGAAGATTTTAAAAGATATTATCTCAAATTACAACACTCCCCCTCAAGCTGGATCATACTAGATAGTATGAACCAAGCTTGGAATAGACAAACTCAATAAACCCAATAAACCAACTTGGACAAACTTCAACTTGGACAGCAATGGACGAGGGCGAACTTCAACTTCGGGATGGTGACTTGCAGTAGCAAACAACAACAAACTGCAAGAACAGATGAAGGGCCTGCAGTGGCGAATAGCAATAAACTGCAGGGACTGAATTGCCATCAATAGTGGCGATCAACAACAAAACTTCAAGGGACTTAATTGCCCTAAACATCAACAAGCCTTCAGGAAACATTTGTCCTGCAGAGGCAAACAGCAACAGACCTGTAGGGACTACATTACCCTGCAGCGGTTGGAATTAAAAGGCTAACAACCATAAACCTGTAAGGACTTAACCACCCTAAACAACAACAAAACTTCAAGGGACTTAACTGCCCTAAACATCAACAAGCCTTCAGGAAACATCTGTCTTGCAGAGGCAAACAACAACAAACCTGCAGGGACTACACTACCCTGCAGCGGTTGGAATTTTCTCCTCCTCACAACTAAACAGTAGAACGTGAAGGTGGAAGAATTGGTGAGAACCGATTTGTACGAGGGACAAACCAGAATCCCATAACTTTGAAAGAGTCAATTCAGTGGTCAGTCTCAAAGAACAACTCCGAGTGAGTTGTTATAACAAAGCATTGGCAGAAACCAAAAAACACCATGGCATCAAAAGGCCAAAGACAGGTTGGAGGTCCAAAGTTCTCTGCTGGACTACTCCTAAATGTGATACTTAGCACTATATCACAAGAAGTACGGGCTAAACTTGAGCCCAAGAAGAAAGTGACCAACGATCCAAGAAAGAACTGACACAGTTGTGTCTGGAGTGGTCGCTTTTGGTCTTTAAAATTCTGAAAGATTGATGGTGAAGGTAGAAGGTCTTGCGAGACCAAGAGTGGTACATGTGAGAGTTTGCAACATGAGTTCCCTTGCTGTAGAGAGAATATGGCAAAGTGGAACTGAGAGGCGAAACCCGAGAGGCAAAACCCGAGAACACAGTTGAGGCAGAACGCAGTCCGGTGATGTGGCGAGATGATGGAGATGTTGTGAGGACAACGAAGATGACAACAATGGCAGCTATGGAGGGTCAGAACAGCGAGGAAGGTCCGGCGAGTGGGTCACACCAAGGCGCAAAGACTAAAACTCAGATATACTAAAATATAGCCCAAACGAGTCGTCACCGACCTTAGGAATGGGCTTAGGAGGCTCCGGCGTCCCTGTCTGCGGCGGCGGCGGTGAGTGGGTCTCGCCAGAGGTAGGTGCGCGGGCTGCGCGTTGAAGAGACGGTCCAGATCTGCTGGTCACCAGTCGGAACTGTGACGGTGGCCGGCGACGTACGGAGGCCGACGATGGACGGTGGACGGCGGTGAAGAGCGGCGGTGCACAGCGGAAAAAAACAGCAAAGGCAGTAGTGTTGGATTATTCGAAGAAGAGACTTTCAGTCCCAAAGGGAATGGGTTCGAATCCCACTCTAATAATACTCAGACAAACTCTCTACTTGGCAATACTGTAAAAAAGAATAGAACTTGGCTAGGGCAATTGGAGCCCATTAAAAACACAGGTTAAAAAAAAAGAGAATTTTAGGGTCCTGCCGGCGGCCATGGCAGTCGGCCGCCGGCAGACAGCAAAGACAGCGGAAGCGGATCAGACAAGCTCTGATACCATGTGGAAAATAATACTGATTTATTATTCAAATCATTAAAAATACATTCTGATATCCTTTATTTGTAGTAATCTAATTCTCCTAAAAAGGAAAATAGGGAAACTAGGAAATCTTGAAAAAATAAAATAAAATAAAAGATTATGTATCTATTTCCTCTAATTAGAAAGATTCTAAAAGATATCTCAAATTACAACAAGGTGAATGAAAAAGTTCTTCAGAATTACAATCCAGTTGTTAATATCTTATTTCATGAATTTGATGAGATGATAATTAAAACTGATCCTTGTACTTCCTTCATATATTAGAATTTATAATTTAGGGTTAGGAAAAAATGGTGGCCATGATTGAAATATCTGTTTTACTTCTTTTGTACTTTAGGCTTCCAGCCCTCCCTCTAACCCATGGTGGTGGAAATGTGTGTTCTTACATCCGGACTTTGTTGTTTAAAGTTCTTCTCCTTGTCCTTCTACCCTTGTATATTTAGATTAATTTATATTTTAGCTTTTCAGAGCTAGGTTCATGTGTCTTATGACAACCACACTCAATGTCATTGCATTGACTTGAGATCTCAAGTATTTGAAAATTGTATTTCTTTTTATTATTTCCCTCTCATCCGATGTGCTGCAGTTAGATAAATCTGTGCATATTTTGTTAATATAGGGTGTGAAATCTTCTCTGGTATGTTTGATTTCAGAAACAACATGGGTGGAGGTACTGAATGGGACAGCCAGATGATGGATACCTTAAAGAATTTTGACCTCAATAGTCCCCAAGTTAAGCAGCAGTTTGGTAAGTTGTTATTTTATCATTGTTATGCCTTGAATCTTATTTAGTGTCACGTCTTCTCTGAGAGCAGGATCAACTAAGAATTGATTAATCCATTGTAGTTCAATTTTTGCTTATTACTAATTGACATGAAAATATTCTTAAATAAAAAATCTCTTCTTTTGCTTCCATCCTATGGAAATCATCTGTCCTACTTAGTTTATCATCTTCGATTCTTGAAGATCAACACTAATTGACTATTTATTCGTAACTTGTTTTTATAAGTTGATTCCATCTGTCTGGTTACTTCTCAACATGCTAATATTTTCTTTATCAAATATTTGTTTTAATTCTGCTTTAATAGGGGTCATATACTGTTATTTGTTAAAAGAATCAAAATAAAAATTTTCAGTGAGTTGATAAATACCTTGGTAAGTTCCATTGAGGAAAAAAAAAAGATGATAGGTTCTCATTTAGAAACACCACTTTTCATGCCAATTTATCAAAGAATAGTATTTGGTATGATTCAACATTCTTTTTCACTCATTAACATAGTTTGCTAGACTCCGTTGACTAATTTATCTTTATATGAGTATAAACATCACTAGTTTCTTCTCGTCTCTAGGTTTAGTTAGTTTATTGAATTCTCAGAAGTCTTTTGAAAATATCACCTCGTATATTACCCTTCAAACACTCGTAACAGCTTAAGAATGAATTTTTTACTCCATTCTGTGTCTTTTCTCAAAATACTTTTACTTTCACCAGATCAAATTGGGCTTTCTCCAGAAGAAGTTGTTTCAAAGATTATGGCCAATCCCGAAGTTGCAATGGCTTTTCAAAATCCTAGAGTTCAAGCAGCTATCATGGATGTATGTTCTAATATAAACACTTTATTGGTCTTTCATGTCAAAATTCCTCCCTGACTGCATCTTCTTGTGCTTGCAGTGTTCACAGAATCCCCTGAATATTACTAAATATCAAAATGATAAAGAGGTATGCTTATCTAAACTCCTATTGTGTTGCAATGTAAGTTAGATTCCCATTGGAATTGCTGATTTTTCCTGGCTTCAATTAATCAATTGCAACATGTGGACAAGACAATATATTTTTTTACCGAAAGAGTTTAGAGAGAGAAACATTCTATTAGTGTTCTTCCTGCTGGCATGAACTGTGTTTACAATTTAAGAATTAATACAGAAAAGGGATTTGAAACATGAGGTTTTGAATTTGCAAGCATGCCATTATGTTTCTAATGAATAAAGCTATATAGTTACCCTCTCTATCAGTAACTCCTAATGAATCTAATAAATGTCAATTTTGAAGACTGGCTCTTCAATTTTTTTCTGATGGTTGCTGCTTTTTTCTCATGAACACTTCAGATTATGGATGTCTTCAATAAAATATCAGAAATCTTCCCTGGAGTAGGTTCACCATGATTCATTTGAGTTGCTGTTTGCTGGGTCAAGTTATGAGAATACCTCTTCCTAACCAACCACATGTTATCATGCAAAGCTCTCATGCTCACGGTTACAACTTCATTGTGACATGCGGATACTAACTGTGTATGGCCTGGGCCAAATATTGCCAGTTTTTTTTTTTTTTTTTTTCACTAAATAGTTGGGTTTGTACATTAATGTTTGAAGTTTCGGAAAATATTTTGTTGAGGAATTTTATCTGCAGTGTGTTTTTGAGTATTCAGGTTCCGTAAAATTGTGAATGTTTCACATAATAATCTTTCATAAATCATTATCTGGGTTAAACTAATTTATCTTGGTGTTTGTTTGTGCATATATGAACTTTTAACATGGATAACATGTAAGCTCCACGATGTAATTTTGTCTGCTTAAAATTTGCCGTGAAATTGAAGATGAGTTATTTGTTTGGAAAAGTTTTACCTTAAGCTACGACAAGTAAGAAGTAAAAGTAAAATAACTTATTTACATATAAATTAAAAATAAGAATCTAGAAGAGATATACTTAGGATGTTTATAAATTATTTCAGTTATTTAAAATAAAAATGATCTTTCTTCTATTCTAGGAACATGAATAAGAAGTTGAATTACAAACTGAAGTTTTGTAGGCAGCCAGATAAGTGGGAACTGTCAAATCCTGTAGTGAACCGTTTCATGGAGGGCTATTCGTTGGAGTTGTTGACGATTTTAATAATTTCAACTTTGACTGTCCTTTACAGCGATCTTGTACCATGCAGTTGACTGGTTGGTAAAGGCAAAGTATTCCAAAGTATAGCCGTTGATGGTTTCCTTAGCCAACATAAAGTATAACACCCGTAATTTTTTGTGGATCCAAATGAAATATATAACCGTTACACAAATTCCCCGTTGTACAAATTTGAATGCTGCTGACAGTAAGAAGTGCAAGCAAAGCAGTATTTAATATTTATTACTGACTGCATGGTATATACTTCCATGGTCAGAAAAACATTATGAAATTGAAGTTAGTGACTTTGTGGGGTCGGCTGGGTGGGTCAGACAATACAACTTGACCCTTTAATGAATCTGGGTTGCAGAATTCCAGCCCGCTCTGTATTTCAAATTTTGAATTGTTTCTCTTTCATAGTCATTGATAAAAAGGCCACCATCTTTTTTTGAAAAAAATATTCTTGGGTAGTGTTGAACCCCACATTCTCCTTTCTATCTATTCTAACTGTGATTCCATTCTCCTGTTCTTTCTATCCTAACACCATCTACGCATTTTTTTTACTTTACAGTTTTGTTCACTAGTATCCTTCTCTCAAAATTCCATGGGTGCATGTTTGAGTAAGAAAAAAGGGTCTTCTACTTCTACCTCTTCTCCTCTTGCTGCAGCCAAGTCAGCTTCCGCAATTTCTGAGCTGACGAATCCTTCTTCTGTTGTTGGTGTCAATGTTTCCAAACCCAAACTGGAAACTGACACAGAAGTGAAACTGAAGAAGGATAATCCTAAGAAAGTGGAAGAGAAACATGAGGCAGTGGCAGAAGTTGAGGGGCATGTGAAAAAGGAGATATTCATCATCAAGCACAGGAAGAGCCATGATGATAGGGAGAGAAATTCCAAGTCGCCACCTTGCACAACTCAGCAGAATGTCACCACTGAATCAATGGGTGACATAACCGCACAACCAGCAGCAACAAACATTGGTGTTGTAGGTGTGAGGACTTCAAGCTGCACCAAAGAGGAGGTGGATGCAATTCTCATACAGTGTGGGAGACTCAGCAGAAGCTCCTCAGGTACTGCTGTTGCTGCTTCTGGTGAACACAGAAGAAGGTACTCGGGTTCAAAGAGAAGTTACGATTTTGACCATTGTGATAATGACACCATTTCCAATGATGAGGACTCAAAGAAGGCAAATGCCAATGAAAGCAACAGTGATTTGTGTGAGGATGAGAGGCACCAACACCGGCTGCGGCACCGCCAGTCACCTAGTCCAAGGCCTTCTTCTTCTCAAGAAAGGAGAAGAAGAACACCAAGCAGGGAAAGAGAGCAGCAACAACGTTCAAGCAGCCGAGAGAGGAGAGTTAGTAGATCTCCTGGAAGAAGGTCATCAGAGAACACACCGGCCACCACAAGAAACAATAGCAACACTAGTTCTAGGCCTGGGAAAATGGTTTCAGTGCCTGCTACTGTTTCATCACTAGTGATGGATAAGAGTAACAACAATGGTGGTGGTGGAGAATCTGCAGCAACCACTGGCATCAAGAGGATAACAGTGAAGAGAAATGTTGGTGTTGCCTCACCGCGTTCTCAGTCTCCTGCAAGAGCAAATGGGAATGCAGCAAATGCTAATAAAGCATTCAACGAGAATCAGCAGCCGCCATCCCTTAGTCGCAGCTCTTCAAGGAAAGCAGAACAATCACCCTACAAAAGAAATCCATTGAGTGAGATTGAACCTAACTCCCTTGCTTTTCCACATTCAGCAGCCAACAATAACAGCAGCAGGGTTCAAAACAAACCCAAAAAGGAATTTGAAACAGAGGCTATTCAGGTACTATTAACTCTATTTTTCATCTTTAGAGATTCGATCTTTCACCTTTCATCTTTCGTCTTTCGTCTTTCGTCTTTCATGTTTAGAAATGGATTAAACTTATAGATGTGATTAATGTGAGTTATAAGTTTATCCTCACTGCAGAGAACAAATAGCAGCAGAACTGCAGTGGACAAAGGCATGACTGTAAATTGCAAGACAAACGACGGAGATATCAAAGTGCAATCTTCAATTACCGATAATGTTGTGGTGAAAACAATGGTACCACCAGGATTGGACAACCCAAAACCCCATACATTGACAAGAAGCAGATCTTCAAGGCGATCCCGGGACTTAGACCTCAACCCTGAAGCTCTATTGAATCCTCCGCAGTCCTACGCTTCACTGCTGCTTGAAGATATCCAGAACTTCCATCAGAAGAGCACTCAACCTGTTTCTCTTCCAGCTTGTGTCACCAAAGCTTGTTCTATCCTTGAAGCTGTTGCTGATCTCAACTCTAACACCAGCTTGAATCTCTATGGTGCAGAGGACAGGAGAAGTCCTCCAGCTTTTCAGTGTAGTAGGAATGACTACAATGTCCCATTGAGTGACAATGATTATGGGAAGAGGGAGCCAGATGCTGAGGACCCAGTTGTGGAATCTATGTTAGTATTCAATGATGATGATGGGATGGAATCAAGCTTGCATAAGTATGTGACAGTGAATAGGGGTGGTTCACTCGGTGGGGTGGACATGGAGGACCAAGAGTCTTCAGGAAGCAACAGCTTCACTGTCGGTAATGGTCAACAGCACTGGGGAATTTCTTCTTCATGGGAGCCCAGCTCTGTTGAATCAAGAGATTGCTGGACCTCAAGATTGAATTACTCGAGAGAGGAAGGTGGTGTGTCATCTGAAACAGGATGTGATGTGGATGGAGGCAGGAAGAAGTTCAACAGCAACGGGAGGGACTGTGATCATCAGCATGGGAGTGGGATAGGACGTGGCAGGCTTGGTGCCAATAAAGTACATCACACCGTACCTATTGTCACAGCACCTGCTCCCACATAGATTGTGTTGAATGAATTCCCCTTCATCTTGTATGTTAAAACACTCCATGAGTTTAAACATTCCTAATGTTTGTAGTTGCACACTTCGCAGCCAGATCTCATTTAACTAAGCTCAACATTTTTAACATGTTTCAAATTGGAACCTTATGCTTTTTATTTTTACAATTTGGAACAGTATAACTATGAAGTGGGTTAGCCCCTTCTTCTTTGTTCAAAACTTTATTTCTGTAGATGAAAAATTTTTCTTCTCACTGAGTATCCTTCACCCAAGTTCAATTGAAACCTCACATTTCCCAACTGTCATCGTCTTCGGTGGAGCTCGACAGGTATAAGGCGACAGTGTTATCAATGATCGAATGGTACAAGGTGGCGGTGATAACGACGATTGATTGGTAAAAGAGGTTAGCGCTTTCTTTCAACTACTTTTTGCGAAATTTGTCTTCTCTTTATCAATCAACATCACTGATTCTTTGTTTAACTGTTGTGGTTTTGATATATATACTTGAATTTCTTCATTTCTTAGAAGCAATTTAGTCACTTCTACGTAACCCTTCAGTATTTTTAGAAGGGATGAAGTTTATTTACATTCTAATATTAATATTTTTAAAAGGGATAAAGTTTGGCTAAAATGAGAGGAAAAGGACATTAGATTAGAGTGCAAGTCAGTGCTTTTGTTCAGTGTATTATATTTTCTACCAAGTTGCATAAATTGGGAACGACAGTCATACATATGTTGCATGAAATTATTATTTTTTAATATAATCACATTGAAACTGATTGAAATATTAAACTAAAGGGAGAGGGTGGCTTTTATACTCTCTTATTAATATAAGAGAGGAATAGGATGTCCTTGTTTCACTTAAATTTTGATTTCATTTAAAATTTGTAATTTTTTCTTGAATCTAATTAGATATGGCTAATTTTTTTAATAAGATTTTTGAAAACTTGTGAGTCTCTGAAAAATTGTGGTTTAAGACACCTCTAATGCTACTTTCATGTCTAAGGAAAAATGGATTGGAATTCATGTCTGGATTGTTGGGTTGTCTTTTCCTTCTTGACTCTCTTATCATCTCATTTTTTGAGTTTATCAATTTTTGTGTTTAGTGCATGAGCGATATATTTTGGCTGCCAAAACGGTTTTTACTGTATAGTTTTAAAAAATCGTTATCTGATGTAGTGCTGTTGATGGTAATTATCACAGTTTGCACTATTAATTTCCTTGCGTCAAACCTGACTTGGCCATACTTTAATGCAGGATTTCATAAAGTTTATAAATTGTTTTCCTTCGTGATGATTAATGGAAGGACTTTAAGTGTATTAGCATACTTCCCTTCTGATTCAATGTTTCTGGCAGAGACTTATCTTTAAACGGTGCATCACCACTTCTTGGCATGATGAAATGGTTCCTCACTGTTTCTGCATAAGTCTCTTTTAACCATGCGATTAAGCATTATAAACTGTGATGTCCATGTGTTCTTGTATTTAAGTCATACTCCCATGCATTAAAATCATATATTTTTATTGTTTTTCATGGCTAGACAACATATGGTTGAATATCGAGACTGATATGTTTGACTTGGCAATTGTCTCCTTGATTCAGTGTTAAACCAATTATTGGCGTAACAGGACATGTTTTCACATTGCATCTTTATTGTTTTCTCCCAAAAACAGCCTGTTTGGTGTTAATATATCAGGGTAGACCATACTGTTTTTTAATATGATTTTCTTTGCTTGTTTGGTGCTAATTGCTCATAGTGAATGTTTTTTATATCATAGCCCTGCGGCACATTGTTTTGGCTATTGGTTTTTTCAGTAACTAGTTTATGTGTCATGATACCTAGTTTCTTCAGAAATCAACTCAATATATTTGAGGTTTATGTGTCTTTATGTGTTTTTAGGCAAATGAAAATGTTATAGGATGATGGTTATAGCAATGGATTCATACTACAAGAGGCACTGGTTTAGAGGATTTAAGCTGGACTAAAAGCATAAATTAAAATATTTTTCAGTACAAATTGGAATATTTTGTTTTATTTGGTATACTATTAACAATGTGTTTTATTTTAGTTATATTATGGATTCCCAATTTATTATAATTTTATGTTTTTGGATTTATATTGGTTTATTATTATATTTTTTTCATCTTAAAAAGAAAGGTCCATTTATTTATAGGGCTTTAGAGATATTTAATCTGATGAGTTTTTATAATATAATTTTTTTTGTTTTATAGGTTTTTTGGTCTCAACCTACATGGATTATGACCAAATCTTAGGAGATGAACTAATTTGACAGGTCTATATGCTGCTAATGCTTAATCAAATTATAACTAAATAATTCTTAATCTATTTAGTTTATGCATTAGTTGTGGAGGACTAATTATAAGACGGCGTATTCTTAACTAATGATTAATAACTGAAATTATGAAACAACATAAACTTGCATTAATTATATGACACAACTACACTAATTAAAATCAACAGCGACAAATAGGTTAACTTTTAGACTAAAATGCAGAAAAGCTATATACCAACCAAAGTCAATTGAAAAACACTGTTGACCAGTCTCCCCAAATAAATTTTGTTCGTTAATTTATTTAAAATGTAACGCTTTTGTTCCCATTTTCGTTTGGAAATTGTAACAACGAATCATTGTCGGACCATAGGATCCGAGTTACTATAAATGGAACAAAATGTATGATTGATTGATTTTATGTAATATTTACACCTGTCAAAATAACTCATCTTATAGGATTTGGTCCTAACTAATGTATCCTGAGCCGAAAAAGTATTTTATTAGAAAAGTCCATAAAACTAAATATTCACAAAGTTTTATGAATCACACAAATGTGAAAATAATTAGATATAAGTTCAAAAGCATAAAATTATAATAAATTGATAATCTATAATATAAATATAAAATAAAAGACATTGTTAATAGTATATTAAATAAAATAAAATATTCCAATTTCTACTTTCAATCCAATCATGGAGAAAAATACTTCAATTTATGCTTTCAATCCAGCTTTAAATCCTTTCAATGAGTGCCTCTTGTGAATGAATCCGTTGCTATAAACATCATCCAATAACATTTTCAATTGCCTAAAAAAAACATAAGGACACATAAACCTCAAATATATTGTCATTCTTAAGTTGATTTTTGAAGAAACCAGATATAATGACATAAACTAGTTACTAGAAAAAACCAATAGCCAAAACAATGTATAACAGGCTATCATGATATAAAAAAAATTCACCATGAGCAATTAGCACCGAACATGCAAAGGAAATCAGATTGAGAGTAGTATTATCTATCCTAATATATTAACACCAAACAGACTGTTTTGGGAGAACAAATAAAGATGCAATGTGAAAACTTGTCCCGTTACACCAATTGGTTTAACACTGAATCAAGGAAACATTTTCCAAGTCAAACATATCAGTCTCAATATTTAACCCTCTGTTGTCTAGCCATGAAAAACAATAAAATATATATATATATATATATATATATATATATATATATATATGATTTTAATGCATGGGGAAGACATGGATATCAAAGTTCGTAATGCTTAATCGCATGGTTAAAAGAGAGTTATGTAGAAATAGGGAGAAACCATTTCATCATGTCTAAGTAAGTGGTGATGCACCCGTTTAAAGAGAAGTCTCTGTCGGAAACATTGAAACAGAGGGGAAGTATGCTACTATACTTAAAGTCCTTCCATGAATCATCATGAAGAAAAACAATTTATAATCTTAATAAAACTATGAATTTACTGCATTAAAGTATGGCCAAGTCAGGTTTGACGCAAGGAAAATTAACAGTGCAAATCGTGATAATTACCATCACACTACATATCAGACAACAATTTTAAAACTATACAGTAAAAACCATTTTGGCAGCCAAAACATACCGCTCATGCACTAAACACAGAAATTGATAAACTCAAAAAATGATACGATACGAGAGTCGAGAAGAAAAAGGCAACCCAGAAGAATATTTCATCTACTGAGATAAAGTTTTGAACAAAGAAGAATGGGGCTAATGCAGCCCTAACCTGTCCCAACTCACTTCATGAGGGCTTTGGAGGCCAAGGGCTTTGAAAAAGCCTCTTGTTATGTGGGTCACAAAAATGGAGCTTAGCTCCAAAAGGAGGCTAGGGTTGGTCCTGAGGCTGAAAATTAAAATGACACCTCTAGCAGCATGGAGCTCCTTAATTGCTGGTACTGAAATCAAAATATTTCTTTCATAACAGATTCGCTGCATAACAAACTTGTCATATCAATATATTTCTTTCATATACATCAACCTTGTCATATACTGGTCATAATAATATGTACATTCTGTTGAGTCATAACATAACATCTTATACAAGAAAAGAACCTTTACGGAAACAATTTATTCCGATATAAGGTTTGTGCCCTGCCGAGGTAACTTCCAAGTTTTTGGTATATGTTGCCTTAGCTTAGGAAGAGGCTTGAGCCTAATTTAACAACATAACAAAATTGTATTTACTCTACAAACCATGTTTACAAAGGCTGAAAGTCGTTTATCACCAAATTTCTCCTCTTCTGTCCAAACTTGTTTCTGTCGTTCCCAGTTTCAGTTCTTAATAAACATCTAATTCTCCGAGCAATTTTTTACCGTTGGATTAGGTTGAAAGAACCAGGTAAAAATGGTGATTCATTCAGCAGTGTTTCTGAAGTTAACCATGTATATTCCAGCCACAGTGATCAAGGCCCCAATTAGTTGTACAGGAGAGAAGGTCTCGCCAAGATAGAGAAACCTGAAATACCAAAGAAAAATGTGAGTCATACACAAAGGTCCTGGGAAAGAAAATTAAACCTTCAAAATGAAAGAAAACACTAATTGCTGCACAAAATTCCGGTAACAAAAAAGAAAGAGGAACTTCAAGATATTATGTAAGAATGTCACTGAATTTCCAAAACATTAAATGTAGAAGGTCACTTTTTCCTCCTTAATGTCATTCCTAGTAAAAATACGAAAATAGTTGAAAATCCTGTGACTCTTTCCCATTGTAAGGCAACCTTACCCAAAAATTGAAGCAAACATTGGAGTTAAAAACGTGAGTGAACTGAGCTTGGTCAAGCTGCCTGCAGTGCATCACAAATGCAATATCAATATGGTGGTCTATTTCTACGAGATCAATATAGATTTTGAAAAACAAAAGAATTTTCAAAGCAGTATGCATACCAGTTATAGCTAAAGATGCATCAATAACAGTGATTACAATATTGAAGAATAAATTAACCATTTCGGATTTTACATGGAAGCTGGAATTCTCAGTGACCATAAAAGGAAATTCATTGATGAAGAGAAGAAAATATTGCGGGAGACATACAGACCTTTAGTTGCACTGTAAAAGAAGACGCCATAGCTCACAGCACTTCCAAAAACAGATGTATAGAGGAGTGCCAATATGTCAGTTGAACTGTACTCTTTGAGACTCCCACTCACCGCAGGGTCAGCGTTAAGAACTGAGAATAGCAGAAGTGGGAGACCACCAATAATCATATGCTGCAACATAAAAGAGTAAAGTTTTGATCTATAAGCTTCTAACCTAGCATCATGTCGTATAGCTTCCTCCATTTTGCTTGTGTTCCTATTTTTTTCTTAGACGACAGTTTTTTATGAAATAATCAAATAAGATATGAATTTAGGAACACAGTACACTCCATTTCACTAGTATCACATACAAACTAACTATTAAAACATATAATATTTCTAGATACATCTGCAGAAATTGCTGCAACTATAATAGTGAACCGTAAAGTAGAAGCATATCCAAATTTTATAGTTTAGCAAACTTGCAATGTCTGGTTTTCAAACTGATAGTGCAAAAGGCAATATGACATTTTAAAACAAACATGATAATTATTCAGGTGTCATGGGTATTTAACAATGGTAATCAACATAAAGATATAGTCCAAAGGTATTTGAAGCGCACCCATCCAGTTGCCATGACAGAATCAGAGTACTTGGAGACCCACCGGACCATGACTGTGCCAACTGCCATACTCTGAGCTGCAAGAAGCATCCACCACTCACCACTTCCCCACAATGAGAAGTTGTTTTCATCAAATGATAGGGCGGGTAGCTGCAAAAATATCATCAGTGCTTGCAGAAATTGTATATTTCCTGGTAATAAAAAGTAAATAGGCAATTGCATAAAAAATTTGGATGATGGTAACTGCAAAACGTATTCTTAACATCGTGCTAAATCAAATATACAAGAATTCAACTGTTAATTTTGTGTTGTGCTTTAAAGGGTACGATAATTACTGATGTCTGCTTATAACTAATAGCGGAATCGAATTTACCTCGAGTAGTACGAGTCCAATGACACCAAGTACAAGCCCAGCAGCTCCTACAACTCCAATTGACTCCCCAAATAATAAAGCCGCAAGTACAGCAACTGTCAAAGGCTGTGAATCAATTATAACCTGCAATATATCCACCCACGGTAGATAATCAAAGCATGCAAAAACAATGGCTGTCGCTCCAAAAACAATCAGAATTGGAAAGTAGAATTTGAATCAATATAAAATTCACTCTAATCAAATAATAATATAACTTATATAGAATGCAGTTACTATGGACAAAGTAAATTACATGAATTGTCACGAATGATCTCAAAATTATTAACTTTTTATAATAATTATTTATAAGAAATATATTTAAAGTGAGTTCTAATTGATTGAGAGAACTAAACTTTATACTGACAGCTTATCTCAAAACTAATCTCACACTCACTTCACTAGTTAAAAATATCTATATTGTTTTAAACCCACCAGAAATTAGCAATAGTAAAAAAAGTTATATTGCTGACACGACAGTTAATTACGTGGTTTAACTTTTTAAAATAATTATTATAAAAATTAACAAACTTATCCTGCATAACTATTATATATAATAACAAAGTTAGCAAACCTTCACATTGTTAGATTATTATGGTTATGATATTTTTCTAGTATAGTATTTTATAAAGGAAGCATTATATGAAAAATGTATTAATAAGATTTAAGAAAATCTTCCCAATAAGTATTATAACAAAAAACTTAAATAAGTTTGTTCATAAACTATTACTAGTTTTAACATAGATTAACATTCACTATTTAAAGAAGCTAGGATACAATAAATTTTAAATCTAACTCATACATAAACAAAATTTCGCTTATAGATAAATTATATTTGTCCACTGCAGACTTAGTTTGAATGCATAATAATGGTAAAATTGATGAAGAAATTAAGTTGCAACATACGCTTCCTAAACCAGCTGAAGTCCTCTGCAACCCTTCTGCGAGAAAACCCTGTCACAATCAATAAATCAAACGTCAACCTATAAGCATTGTATTGTATTCAGGCGAAAAGAAGACGAAGAAGAACCTGAAAGCAAGTGGCATCAACGAGGGCGAAAAGTGTGATGGAAAGCCAAGCATTGAAGCTAGAAGGAACAGACTTTCCTCTCGAAGCCGCGAAACCTACGAGAAGAAACCCCGCCGGAATGAGGCGAAAAGCGGAGACGAAGAACGGTCCATATTTGGGAAGCACCTCTTTCATGGCCACCATGGCCGTGCCCCAGAAGAAGAATGGTGAAACCAACACCGTCCATTCCCACAGCGCTTCTGCGAGACAGGGCATCGACGATGAAGATGAAAGTGTTTCCAATTCTGTTTTTTCTGTGTTCACGAGGCACTCCACGTCTTGTCCGGTTCCCACGCAATCCACCTCGTCCGGAGGCGGCGCCGGAGAATCCGGCAAGGCGGTTTTGTTGGAGCATGGAACCCTAAATCGGAGAGAAGGTGGAGCGGCGGTGGAACGACGACAGGAAGAAGCGGGGAATGTGAGGGTTTGGATGCGAAACTGGGAAGTGATGGAGTAACGGCGAGCGGTGGTGGGTACAGAGAGGGTGGCGGAGGGGGAGGAGCACCACCACGACGCCATGGTTGGAGTGAGTGGGGCCCTGTGGTGATGTGTTACGCTTAGTATCAGAAACAGTAACTGAAAATTTGTGGTGCATGCAAGTGTAATGATAAATAAAATTTAAATAATGCACCTTATTTTATTTTCAAAAAGATATTTTAAACATAATTTTTACATTTTGAAACACTACTGTTCACCTTAGTATTCATGGGACTGATGAAGTTGAAGTTAGAAATGAGAATGTTTATTCTACCTGCACCCTCATAATTTTTCAGCGACCACCATAACTTTTGAAATGACTATTTTACCTTGTAAAAAAAGCTTTCGAATAATTTGTTTCAGAAATTTTCTGAAATAAGTTTTTCAAAACATAATTTCTAGTATAGAAATTCTGAAAAGGGTCTGGAATAGGATTTCTAAATAAGTTTTTTGAAACCCATGAAATGTGTTCTGGAGAGTTTTTTTAGCAACGTCTTTTCTTCCTCTTTTTCTTCTATGTGTTCTCTCTTCTTTCTTTGCAGTGGTAGTGACACTGATGGTATGGTGTAATGAGAGAGAATATTTTAGTCTTTTCCATCAATGTGAAGATACAATTAGTAAAAATGATGGGTGCATGAAGCAACAGCCCAAAAAGATGAATCCAACAAAGTTTTCTGATTTTTTTCTTCCTGCAATCGGAATTCACACTATAAGTAAAAAGACTAAAATACCCTATCTCGCCTTTTGTCATTCACCCTGGTATTTTTGTAAATTATATTAATTTAATAATTAGTTCGTGTAATTTTAAAAAACAATAATTGATCTAAATATTTTAATGTAATGATTATTAAAATTTAAATGAATTAAAGTTATAGGAATTATTTTAGAATTATTAAAATTAATTTTTCTCTTCACATCTTGAAAAGGACATTTTGGTATTTTATTAAAGTTGGTAAAATATCATAAAATAGGAACATGTTTTAGTTCCATTAATACCTTAAGTTTCTGTAAAGAGAGAGAAACATTGATTTTGACAGAAGGAGACATCTTTGATAATTTTTATATCATTAAGAAAGCATATAAGAGAAGTAAGAGAAGGAAAAATAATTGATTGAGAAAACTATATAATGGATCCATGTAAGGTTTTTCTATTATGTATGTGAGAATAGTGAGAGTCATGAAATTCAACATCCTATATGTTTTCATTCAATTGAATTGCAATTGGGATATGAATGATATTTTTCTCAATTATAAAATCCCTAATTTTTTGGAATTATAAAGTTTAGGGATTTTAAAATTTTCAAATGTTTCGTAAAATTTATTGATTGTTTTGGCATGAATGAAAATTGAATTTCCTATTATGTGAATTTGAAAAAGGAAGTAGGATTTTTTATTTTTTTTTGTGGCAGTTAGATGAAATCATGTTGTGGATCCCTTAAATGTCAAAGCTAATTGAATTGAAAAAAGAAGCCAATTGGAAAAGTAGTAAAGCAACTTTATTACTCTAATATTAATTAATAGCACATAAGGATATAAGGATGTGTTGTTGTGACTGTGTATTGAATTAAAGTTTTCAAAATTAAAACTATGTACAATTACATGTTTTAGCATAGACAATTCCCATTCTTATTAAGTATTTTCTCCTTATGGGTCTAGAGAACCAATTTCATCATTGAATTATCTATGCTAAACATAGTTTTAATTCAGAAAAATTTAATTCAATGCAAAATGACAATAACACATCCTTGTAACCTTATATGGTATTAATTAATATTATTTTAAACTATGCACAATTGTTTGCTTTAGCATGGACAATTCACATTCTTATTAAATACTTTCTCATTGTGGGTCTAGAAAACCAATTTTAACATTGAATGAGAATTGTCTATGCTAAAAATAGTTTTAATTCAAAAAACTTTAATTCAATGCACAGTGACAATAACACATCCTTATAATCTTATATGCTATTAATTAATATTATTTAAAAATATGCACAATTGTTTACTTTAGCATAAACAATTCTCATTCTTGTTAAGTACTTTCTGATTGTGGATCTAAAAAACCAATTTCATCATTTAATGGGAATTTTCTGTGCTAAATATAGTTTTAATTAAGAAAACTTTAATTCGATGCACAATGACAATTAGACATCCTTATATGCTATTAATTAATATTATTTAGAATATGGGCCCAATAGTAAAGTTGCTTTCCTACTTTTCCAATTGGTTTCTTTTTTTTTACTTCAATTATTGACATTTACAGGATCAACTGCATGATTTCATGTAACTAAGACAACCAAAAATAAAATCCTATTTGCAGCTTCTTTTTTTCAAATTCACATAATAGGGAATTCAATTTTCATTCATGCCAATAAAAAACAATTAATAACATGATGTGGTAAAAACTAAAACAATCAATAAATTTTATCAAAACATCTGAAAAATTTAAAATCTCAAAATGTTATAATTCCAAAAAGTTAGGGTTTCTATAATTGAGAAAAATATCATTCGTGGAGAATCATAAAATCCAAAACTTGACTCTAATACTAAAAGGGTGACAGTCATGGAGAATTACTCAAAAACACCATTAATGGAGAATCACTCAAAAGGATGTCATAGACTACAAAGAGACCTTATGTCCTGTTTCTATGAAGGACTCTTTGATAATTGTTTTGGCTTTAGTGGCTCATTATAATTTAGAGCTTCACCAAATAGATGTAAAGATCGCTTTTCTGAATGGTGACTTAGAAGAGGAAGTTTATATGGATCAACCAGAAGGTTTCAAAATAATAGAAAAAGAAAATTTGGTGTGTAAATTGAAAAAATCAATATATGGATTGAAATAAGCTTCCCGACAATGGTATCTAAAATTTAATGATATGGTTTTATAGATACGTTGGCCGGTGTATATACATAAAGATCAGTGGGAGTAAATTTGTTATTTTTGTTTTATATGTTGATGACATTCTTCTTGCTGCTAATAATATCGGTATGTTATATGATGTAAAGAAGTTTTTCTCTAGCAACTTTGAAATGAAAGACATGAATGAGGCATCTTATGTGATAGGAATAGAAATATTTCGTGATAAATCACAAGGATTGTTAAGTTTGTCTCAAAAAGACTATATTAACAAAGTGTTAGAGAGATTCAGGATGAAAAAATGTTCTCCTGGAGTAGTTCCAATTAAAAAAGGGGACAAGTTTAGTCAAATGGATTGTCCCAAGAATGATTTGGAATGAAAGGCCATGAAATCCATTCCTTATGGTTAGTGGTTGGTAGTTTGATGTATGCTTAAACTTGTACTCGGCCAGATATCAATTTTGTTGTTGGAATGTTAGACCGAAATCAAAGTAATCCCGGAATGGATCACTGAAAAGTTGCAAAAAAGTTCTTAGGTACTTACAAGGTTCCAAAGAATAAATGCTCACCAATAGAAGGTCAGATCATCTTGAAGTGATTGGCTACTCAGATTCAGACTATGTTGGATGTGTGGATTCAAGAAAATCCACTTTTGGGTATGTTAATCTATTAGCTGGAGGAACAATTTCTTGGAAAAGTGAAAATCAATCAACCATTAGACACATGGATTTGAAGTACTTGATGGTCAAAGAAGAAGTGTAAAAACATAGAGTGTTGATTGAGCATATTGGTATTGATTTGATGATAGCATATCGGTTAACTAAAGGACTACCGCCCAAAAATTTTGTTGGCCATGTTGAAAGTGTGAGCATTATGGATAAGTCAATATTAACATGGCGATGTTATCTATCTATATGGATATGTATAGTTATATGCTTGTACTATCATGACACTTGTGAATTCGATTAAAGTTATGTTTCTCTTTATTATATTGTTATCTATATTAAGTTATATACATGTATTATTGATTGTGGTAACATGTTATTATTCTTTCAAAGACGTGAAAGTTATGAGGTTGATTAAAGTTATGTTAATTTGGTTTGATTATGTGATACATGGAAGAAATCTTGTCGTTCATGACTTTTGTCCGCCGTGATCTGGTCATTCCAATTCATATAAGGATGATGATTTGATAATTCTAATGAGTGGTGCACACTTAAAGTTTAATTTTAGATCTTCAAATCATCACGTGAACCAAGTAGGAGAATATTAAATTATATTAATTTAATAATCGGTTAATGTAATTTAAAGAATAACTTTGATGTAAAGATTCTAATGTGGTGATTATTAGAATATAAATGTATTAATGTTATAGGGATTATTTTAGAGTTATTAAAATTAATCCATCTCTTCTCATTTATAAAAAGACGTTTTCGTATTTTATTAAAGTTGGTAAACTATCATAAAATAAAAACATGTTTTACTTTCGTTAATATGTTAAATTTCTTAAAAGTGAGAGCAAAAGGTTATGTTCTCATAAAGATAAAGAACAATGATTTTGACAGAAGGAGACATCCTTGATAAATTCTATCATCAAGAAATCATCTAAGAGAAGTAAGAAAATGAAAAACAATTGATTGAGAGAACTATACAATAGATCTATGTAAGTTCTTTTCTATTATATATGTGGAAATAGGAAAAAGCATGAAATTCAACATCCTATATGTTTTCATTCAATTGAAATTATAGAAATTGCTTACAATTTCTATCTTCATCATTGTCCTCACCCATCACCAATTTCATTTTCATCATCTCACACAACTTTTAGTGAACCACTCATTATCCTCTTCTCTACCTCCATTCTAAACACACAACTCCAGGTGATTTTTTATGGTCGTAAAGAGGTATACATTGTTTTCAAATTATTGTATTTTTCGGATTGTCCAATCCAAAATATATTTTTGGATCTAAAATGTATTTTAGATTGTCTAATTTAATACTCAAGTATGTTTTTTTTTTCAATCTAAAATACATTATTGAATTCAAGTGTGTGTTTTTTATTGAAAAATTTTGGATTGTCTAATCTGAAACATAATTCCTAATTTGAGAATGTATTTTGAATTGGACAATCCGGAGAGAGATTTTTTTTTTTTTTGAAACTTTGGTTGGTTCTTTTTAAATGGTTGCCATTTATGTAGAAGTTTGTTTTGCATGTGTTGGTTTGTTTTCATTCTTACATGTCGTCGGAGCTTGCCAAGCAAGCTGCCTGTGGCTTATCCATTGCACCGTTACCACCATCCTTCATTTCTTCTTAGTCGTGCTCAATGGTGGTATATGCGTTAATTGTCCTGCAATCACTAAACATGTTAATGACTTTGGCGTTGTCGTCAACAAAGATTTGTGTAGTGTGGGAAAGATGAGGATGAAGGTGCAACACAATTTCATTAAAAAATTTACAGGGAATTATGGGGTGTAAGAAGAAAAAATGGATGTGTTGGAAGAAGTGGTTTGTATAGTATATGTTATGAACAATTGTTTTAAAAATCATGTTTTGAAAATGTTGTTTTAAAATATATCTCATGTTTTTGAAAATTTATTCCAAAAAAATTACTTTAGAAATTCACTCTAGAAAACTTATGAAAGTTGTCTTGAAAATCTCGTATTCTATTATAGAATTTTTGTTTTAAAAATTGTACTTAAAAACCTACATTACGGAGATATAATTAGTTAGAAGTTATGGAGTTGTAGGAAGAAAAAGTTACTTTGGTGAATTGGTGAGCCTACATGCACATCTAGTGTGTTACTTCGTATTTGTGTGAATTTCAAAATTTATATATTAAATTTTTTTTATCAGATTTTGAAATTTTATGCAGATGGGTTGACATGGTAGTGCCGAATGGTCTCAAACAGGGTTTTAAAGCTTAGTCAAAAGTCAAAGCCTGATAGTTACTTGGGATTATTCAGGGATATGAAAATGTTTAAGGGTGTATAAGAAATTGGTGTGGTGCATGAAGAAGCCCCTTGACCAAAACTTAAATAATAAAAAAGCCTCATTGAAAAAGAAACGGTCAGGAAAGAACCAAACGAAAAAGTAATAACTGACTATTTCCGAAAACTACTTCACCCATATTTTCTCAAAATAAACCACCACACTTTAAACAAATAATATTTAAATATAATAATTATTCCCAACAATTAAGATAAGAGGATTAGGTAAGTGGAAACTTGAATTTAATATTATTTTTTTATTTTGAGAAATGTAACAATGAAAGGTGAGAGCTTTGACTCTGCCTTTGGAACGCGTTATACGCGGCTGCAAAAGCATCCTTTGAATATCAACCTTTTGTTTACATAAAAATATGTTGTGCGTTTTACTTGAAAGCAACAATATGTATAATCCAAGTTGATTATAGAAATATAAACTCAGATAATTTTTCAAGTTTAGACCTCTTATTAATTTTGGTGTTATTCTGCTACTGTATTTTAAAATTATAATAATTTTGATATTATTAAAAAGATCAGATTAAGGACAATACTAAAAATCTAATAGAGAATTAGAATTCTAAATTGTGGGATAAATATAATTTTAAATTCACTACATTACTTGCTTTTACACTAATTTTTTAGACCAAGAGAAAAATTACGTGATTTATTGAATTATTAAGAGTGATTTACTAGATATTTTGTAATGATCATGTATTGTTAAGTAGAGTTTATCCATGTTCAAATGAGGGATTACATTATCAAACATTGTGACGTTAGTTTGAAACTATGAAACAGTTTGAGTGCACGATTTCAATGGTTTTCAAGATTGGGAATTTCCTTCACTTAATATTATCCTTATTTTTTCAAATTATTCAAAATTAAACGTCCTTTATTATATATATATATATATATATATATATATATATATATATATATATATATATATAATAGTAGAACTGAGACTAAAATAAAAATTGGCAACATTTAAAATGTGTGTGGAAAAACTACATGATTAAAAAGAAGAAACAGAGTATATTATTATTACCAATGGAGAATTATATTTTAAAACGACAAGTAACATTTTTAATTATTTTATCGAATCAGAGAAACAGTATTTCATCAAACGTAAAAGAAATATAATATATACAACATGGTTTTTTTATAATGTTTTACTTTATCATATGACATTTTCTTATAGAAACTGGTTCATGACTTTCAATTTTTGCAGAAGATGCCAAATGATAGTTGTTTTATGCAGCAACTTACCAACTATATATATAGAAAATACTAAGGTACCTGTTGTATGAACTTGGATTCCATAGCTAAAAATGCTTAAAATCACAAAAGTTGTTCGATTTGCGTCAGCATTATAAAGACAGAAAGTTGAATAATCGCCTCGTTTGTTTGATAATTCTGCAGACAAAATTAAAAGCAGACAGTGACCCTTTTAGGTTTTAACATTTCAAGTCAAACATTAATAGGAAGCTTCAACTCTGCTCATTCGCCATTACCAACTCCTCTACGTGTTCATCTTCCCACCCTCTTTCTCCACACACCCTTTTGAATATTCATCCATTCACCTATATATTTACAGAAGGAATACATCAAACAAAGAGAAGAAGAAGGAATATCATCAAAAGCTCCAATTTTTTTGCAGTGATCACTTGCATAATAAACGTTGAAGATTCTTCTTATTGCTATTTTGATACCAAAAAATGATGACGGAACACCAAAGAATTCATCCTGTTCATGATGTGGAGGCACCACACAGACCTCTGGTGCCTGGAAACAGTACTAAATCTGACAGGGTTTTTCCTAAACGGACCTTTCCAGTGATGCATTCGAAGCCACCAAAGAGAAGAAGAAGCTGTTGCTGCAGGTTTTTCTGTTGGACGCTTAGCATATTGCTGATATTGATCATTGCTATTGGCATCACTGTAGGGATCATGTACCTTGTTTTTAGGCCAAAACTCCCAAAATACTCGGTGGATCAGCTGAGGATAACCCAGTTCGATGTTTCTGAGAACAACACCCTCTCAGCAACATTCAATGTGGCAATCACTGCAACAAATCCAAACAAGAAGATTGGGATATACTATGAGGGTGGAAGCCACATAAGGGCTTTGTACATGGGCACACAATTGTGTGAAGGGTCTTTGCCAAAGTTCTACCAGGGTCACAGGAACACCACAGTGCTTGATCTGTCTCTATCAGGTGAAGCACAGGATGCAAGTTCCTTAACAAGTAGAATTCAGGAGCAGCTGCAGCAGACCAACAATATTCCTCTTGATCTTAAGGTTAATCAACCTGTTAGGGTTAAGCTTGGCAAGTTGAAGCTCTTCAAAGTCAAGTTCAGGGTTAGCTGCAAGCTTGTGGTGGATAATCTTGGTGCTAGTAATGATATTAGCATTTCAAGCAGTAGTTGTAAGTTCAGACTTAGGCTATGAATTCACTACATCATATTACTGTTATTAGCATTTTATATATGACTATTTCTTTTCATCTTTTTGTGCTTTGTTTGGTTGATATTTTTCATAAGGGGTTGAGGATCATATGTGGTTTTTCTCTCCATCAGAACCTGCAGAATTCAGATACAGTTCTTGTAATTTGATTCTATTCATTCAGCTCACAAATTAGCATGCATTATTATTTTTTTCATATGCTTAATTAATCACATGTTGATCCCAAACCAACCTTTTAAAATATTGGTTTACTTCTATTGATAAGTTCTTTTCAGCATTTCTATAAACAAAGTGAATAATTATAAATAATATTGTTGACATTAACTAGAGATAAAGTCAATTTATAATATATAAGTGAGGTGCAAACCTAAACTTACAAACCGGTTTTGTAGGATTAAGTTAGACTTAAAAACACATTTTCTATTAAAGTTTAAAGAATAATTCTGATGATCTATTTCAAGGAATAGAGTACCATATATATACATACAAGGATCCTATAATCCTTCATCTATTAAAGGAAAAACATATGCACAAATCTACACAAATAATAATAATATCTAAAATATAACTAACATAATATTTTATTGCCTAATATCCTTTAATAGAATATTTGGCATATCTTAA
>NC_028360.1:10666338-10669507 GCF_000741045.1 Vigna radiata var. radiata
TCTACCCCTGATCTTGTTTTGTGCGTTCAATGACCACTCAACATAGTTGGTGCCATCAAGCCGTTCAGGGGTGAGCGATTCATGCATATGGGTAGCAGCGGAAGTTCCAAAATCATGTTTATCCGAATGATTTTTTTCGGAAGAAGCCATCAGAAATATTCAAAAAGAGAGTGTCAACACCTAATTTCGTCCGGGTGACTAAATAATAGGACTTGTTTTTGTTTTATTTTATTTTCATTCGATTTAGTTTTTATTTTATTATGGGATTTAATTTCATATTTCTAGATTTTATTTTATTTATTTATTTTATTTTAATATTGGATTTTGATTTAGTTTTCGTTTGATTTTATTATTTTGAAAAAAAAAAGAAAAGAAAGAAAAGAAAACGAAAAAGGAAAAGAAAACGAAAAAGGAAAAGAAAACGAAAAAGGAAAAAAAAAAGAATAGAAAAAGAAAAAAAGCGTGAAAGAAGAAAAAAGAAAAAAAGTTTGTTGTAATAAAGAGAGCACTACGATCAAATTGATTTGGCTTTGAAATTAGAGGCACAGAGCTCACGGTTACAGGGTTATCTGGTGGCACTGCAATTAGAAATGAAGTAACAGATGGAAGTTGAAAAAATTTTGGAGGTGTGCACATGGGCTAACCACCCCAACAAACATCACCATCCATGTTCATCCATGACCTACACCACGCTTCAACAATGCTGATCATCACTATCAGAACAATGCCAACTATCATTCACTCACTATCTCCTCTGGTCACTAAAGCACTCACACGCACACTACACCCATAGCCACCCCAAGGACATTTCCTTTTGATTCCCAATTTTTCCCTTACTCACAGGGGGAGACACACACTCAACAGAATTGATCACGCATACTCTCCTTTCCTCACCATCACTCTACACTTTATTCCCAAACCATAAACAAAAAAAAAGAAACAGGAAACAGAGGCACAAGAGAGGAACCAATCAAGCACGGTTCAATTTCCTCCATCAGCTCTCACCGAAAAACACTTCTCTCATCATCAATATCAAAACCATCGGGTCTTCATCCACTTCTACTATCTCCGGCAACACCACCAAACAGAGATTCACGACTGCTACCTTCCCCTTTCCTACAGCATAATTCATAATCCCCAATCTTCCATTAGCACACAGCCACCAAAAACAGACACCATCACACTCACAATAATAAAAATCATCCAATAGTAAAAAGACAGCGATTCGAAGCATGGTGATAGGTTGTTTTTGGTAATCATCGACGACGTCACCAGCAGCGAGACTGGTCGAATCAAAGGTGCACAGGATGGTGAAGAAGATCGAAGAAGGAGATGATTGCGTTGATACTGGTTAATTTTCCTAGGGTGGTTGTTATCGCCGGTGGCTGGCGGTGCGTGGTTTCACAGCAATTGCTTGACTGGAGATCTCAAAGGGAGTCACGACGGTTGTGGACGCTGGCGCAAGGGTGGTAACCGGCGTCGTCGCCAGCGGTTCTGACAGCGAACGACATCGCAACCTGGGGTGAGAGGCGGCGGCATCGTCTTGGCTTCGCTAGCAACGTCAATCTCGACGCCGTGAGGGAAGAGGGGCTTTGGATCTACTGTCGTGGCCGGCGACGACACCCGATCTCGTTCGCGACGGCGAGGGCTTGGCGCGGAGGAGTGGAAGTATTTCCTTCTCGCATACGAAGAGGGATAAGAGATGAGAGGTTGACGTGGTGGTCGACGGTGACTCTGACGACGATCGATATCGTCGACGACGACGCCGACCAACTGGAGCGAGGTGAGACGCCGTGGACTATGGATTGCGCTGGCCGGTTGGGTGGAAGCTGATTGCGGCCGCGAGCGGTGGAGGTGAGGTCTGTGGCGTCATTCGTTCAGAGGAGAAGATGATTCTGGGTCCTGTGGGTTTGAGGAAAAATGGTGAATGGGGGCAAAGCTGCAGAACCCCTATTGTTTCTGTTAGGTTTAAGAAATCTTGGGCCTGGATCTGGGCCTCCTTCTTTCTGCCTGCCACCACATGCAACTCCAATTCGCACTCCCCTGCCAGTTCTGCAAACAAAAAAAAAAAGAGGCCTTGGGCTTGGTTTTTGGGCTGCAATTTCTCCTCCTGCCACCACTCAATACTATTCACACCATCATTCCCTATCTGCAAGCAAAAGGAAGCTTTGGGCCTGGCTATTGGGCTCATTCTTTTCCAGCCACCACCCATAATCACATTCACACCCCCATTTATGTTTGGGCTGTCTCTCATTCCGAGTCTGCAAATAGAAAACAAAGGGGTTTGGGCTGGCACCTACCAAACGCACCCCCAAATGGCACTGCTGCACCCCTACCTTTGGTCATGGATCAATAAGTTTCGTATTGCACCCCTGGTTTTGTCTTCTGCACTCCCTTTTTCTTATTGGGCCTATTGGACTGTATTGTTTTATTTTATTTTATTTTATTTTTTGTCTTTGCTTTTTTTATTTCTTTAGCTTTAGAATTTGTTTTATTATTGTTTGTTTGATAAAAAAAATAATAATAAAAATATAAAAATCATAAAAAATTAAAAATAAAAAAAAAAATTTTGAAAAGGTTCAAGCACATGTGCGACCGCTCGCGTAGGCCTTGTGCTAAAAATCTTTTCCTTTCATAAAATTAAAAATCAATTAAAAATATTTTGAAAAGGTTCAAGCACACGTGCGACCGTTCGCGTAGGCCTTGTGCTGAAAATCTTTTCTTTTTCTTTTACAAAAAAACAAAATTAAATAAAAATATTTTGAAAAGGTTTAAGCACACGTGCGACCGCTCGCGTAGGCCTTGTGCTGAAAACCTTTTCCTTTTCTTTTACCAAAATTAAATAAAAACCTTTTCCTTTCTTTTAGCAAAATTAAAAATCAAATAAAAATATTTTGAAAAGGTTTAAGCACACGTGCGACCGCTCGCGTAGGCCTTGTGCTAAAAAATATTTTCCTTTTATTTTATAAAATTCAAAAATAATTAAAAATATTTTGAAAAGGTTTAAGCACACGTGCGACCGCTCGCGTAGGCCTTGTGCTAAAAACCTTTTCTCTTTTTATATAAAAATACAAAAAAATATAAAATCTTTAAAAACTAAAAACATCTTCAAACAATCAATCTTTCTGAAAGAACTACGTAACCCTGATTTCTCATTTTGAATGAGAAT